>NC_139218.1:178864569-179025184 GCF_055691185.1 Crinia signifera
ACCATCATAAAATATGGTAAAAAAAGAAGCAAATACTTTCTCACCTAAAAATGACACACACCATTTACGTAATGTTTTTATGAATTTCACAATAAGAAAATGTTGCCATAGGGGTGGTGTAAAAAGAAATCTGATACTCCAGGTTTCCGTGATTCAGAAAAGTTTAGGAACCACTAGGTTTGCATGTAACTTTGCCACTTGGTACATTTTAATTTTGGGTTGTTGTCGCACTAGCTGTCATAAATGTTTTTTACATTCATTTTATTTTGTTGCCCTTTTGTGCTATCCAAGTTGGAGAAACCTAAAAATTGCCAATGCATTACATAGAGGTGCATGAAGATTGAACTAGTAGAATGTCTAGTCTATTTATTTATTTATTTATTTTTATTAACCGTTTCTTATATAGCGCGCACACATTCCGCAGCTCTGTACAGAGAATATTTGAACATTCACATCAGTCCCTGTCCCAGTGGCGCTTACAATCTATATTCCCTACCACATGTACATGCACACACAGACATTCAAGTTTTTTTTTTGTTTTTTTTTTGGGAGCCAAATACCAGTATATTTTTGGATTGTGGGAGGAAACAGGAGTACCTGGAGGAAACTCATGCAAGCACGGGGAGAATATACAAACTCCGCACATTTAGGTCATGGGTTCAATCCCCACCATGATCCTAAGTGCTTTGAGGCAGTAATGCTAACCATTACACCATCTGTACTGCCCCGGTTCTAGTTCTGGGTGTATTATCTGTAAATCTATGCTATACCTAAACTATCATTTGTCCATTATGCATTTATTACCTATCCATATTAAGTCTTTTCAGGTCAGATATATGTAAGCTTGCGAGCAGGGTTCTCCTACCTTTTGACTATCTGTAAATACCCAGTTGCTTGTATCACGGTCACCAATTGTAAAGTGCAATGGAATATGCTGCACACTATAGAAGAGACTTAATAAATATGTAAATAGAAATGGGGGAATTAAGCTGGCCATACATCAGAAAGATCGATCTTAAGATCGATTGCACTCATGATTGTGTACAATTTCCCTTGAAATCCCCAGCAGTCCTTGGTGGTTTTTGGACACACAATCTACACACAATCCATCATACAATCAGTCATACAATCCATCTGCTGCATGATTTTGTACACAAGATGTGCACACAATCTGCATACAATCCATCATACAATCAGTCATACAATCCATCTTATGATTGATTGTATGATTGTGTACACAAGATGTGCACACAATCTGCATACAATCCATCTTACAATCAATTGAGATTGTATGATTGGGTACAATATCTTTCTGATGTATGGCCAGCTTTAGAGTTAATATACTATGCAAGCTGTAAACCACACAAATTTATACTCTCTACATTAGATAGATATCCAGACAACTGCAGCATGCACTCAGACGATTTTCAGCACTAAAGTCCAGTAGAAATGAAGACACAACCCATAGGTTATATTGCCATGGCAATATAACCTATGGGTTGTGTCTTCATTTCTACCGGACTTTAATATATATATATATATATATATATATATATATATATATATATATATATATATATATATATATATATATATATATATATATATATATATATATATATATATATATATATATATATATATATATATATATATATGTATATGTATGTTATTCTACAAATGGAGTATTCTATGTGGTGGCATTTTCTTATGGCTATACAGAAATTAAAATGTTTTAATCCCATACCCTACAAGCCTTTATCTCATCACTGTAATTTTTTTGAAGGAACATCACACAAGTCTAACAATTTTCTATTTTTATAATTTATTTTTATCCTTATACTTTTTATTGAGCTGCTCATCCTATTCAATATGGCCTGGAAATCCTCGCTGAGGACAGTGCAGATTCACCCAAACAGTGAAGATTAGCCGCAATCCTCGCTGTTTTAGTGGCCACGCACAGTTTCCCCCTTACTCCAAAATCCTAGCAAGGGGAAACGGCGTGTGCAGGGGAGTCAGTTGAATATTGACCGTGCAAGCTGTCACAGCTCCCAGAATGCATTGAATACACCCCAATGCTTTGCTCACCATGCTTTGTAGTCCACATGGATGGTAAAGATTTAAAAAGGCTAAAACAATTGAGAAAATTGTGACACTCATGATGAACTTTTTCAAAGTTGACCTTTTTGACAGTCTTCCTAGACATTGTCTGTGAGTCATACATATCCCATGTCAGAACAGTTCTAGCCAGAGGAAGGAAAAATACCAGTGCTGGCAGCTGTTCATTTTTACAACATATTGTGCATTATTTTGGGATGAGGTTTTATTTTTTTTATTTGATGTCCTCTGCAGTGCCCCTCACCCTTGGTACCCTAAGCTGCTGCCTTTATGGTAGTGTTGTTCATTGGGATCTGCGGTACTCTTTACCTAGAACGGCGCCGCCGATCAAAATCGTGGTCATCGCGGGTAAAAATCGCGGTAATCGCGGGCATCGCGGGTAAAATTGGATGGTCGCGATGCCCGCGATGACCGCGATCACCGCGATTTTCCCATAGGAAACAATGTTAAAAAGCCTGATTGACCGCGATTTGACACTTAAATGCCTCAATGGACCCAATTTTGGCATATAAATCAATGTAAAATGGGCCACACAGCCCAAATAGGGCCAATGAACCGTTAAATGTCCCCCCAAATTTTTAACGCCACCCCACGATCCACGCCAACCCGAAGCGTGGCGAGCGCAGCGAGCCCGCGAGGGGCGGCGGTACGCGTCCTCCGACCTTTTCATGCCCTACTATCCACGTCGGCGTGGTGTGAGAATATAATAGTGTGGCGAGCGCAGCGAGCCACCGAGCCCGAAGCGTGGCGAGCGCAGCGAGCCACCGAGCCCGAAGCGTGGCGAGCGGACGCGGATACCTTCACAGGTAGACGCGTCCCCTCGCGGGCTTCACAGGTGTCCGGGTCGCCACGGACACCTGTGAAGCCCGCGAGGGGACGCGGCTACCTGTGAAGGTATCCGCGTCCCCTCGCGGGGCTCGCTGCGCTCGCCACGCTTCGGGCTCGGTGGCTCGCTGCGCTCGCCACACTATTATATTCTCACACCACGCCGACGTGGATAGTAGGGCATGAAAAGGTCGGAGGACGCGTACCGCCGCCCCTCGCGGGCTCGCTGCGCTCGCCACGCTTCGGGTTGGCGTGGATCGTGGGGTGGCGTTAAAAATTTGGGGGGACATTTAAGGGTTAATGGGCTCTGTGGCCCATTTAACATTGATTCCTATGGCCAAATCGGGTTGATTGAGCCATTTAACACTAAAATCGGGTCCATCGCGACTTTTAACATTGTTCCCTATGGGAAATCGTGAGCATCGCGTCGCGGGCATCGCGGGTGCATTTATGTGCGGCCGCGACGCGACCGACACGATTTCCCTGTTTAACATTGGTTTCAATGGGAAATCGCGGGCATCGCGTCGGTCGCGTCGCGGCCATACATTAATGTACCCGCGATGCCCGCGACGGGCGCCGCACTAAGTAAAGAGTACCGGATCTGCATAAACTTCCTGCTCCAGTGAAGGAAATATGCCTTTACATAAGCATTACGGTGGACATGTGTATATAAATATCCTGCATTGCTGATCTAATACTGAAGTCTGTGGAACCAGAAGGGAAGTGTACAACAGCAGTTGCTGCAAGCACCGTTCTATTCTGTGCTTTTGAATGAAAATATGAGGAAATGATTGTGACAAACCTATTCACACAGTGATGATTGTATTCTAAGCAGGTGCTTTATTTTCTTGTATAAAATTGAGTATTTGAGATTGTAAGTGTCATTTCATTTTTTCTCCTAACAGACCTGATCATTTAAGTTGTCATGTGAAGCATGTCCACTCTACAGAAAGACCCTTCAAATGCCAAGTAAGCTAAATGTATAATATGCTAAACAGTCTTAAACAAAATAGCTTAAAATAAAAATAAGATTTTCCTGTTTTGTGTTGAAATAATCAGGGTGGCACAAAGCAAGGGCTATAGTAGGTGGTGTATGGAGTATAATGTGGTATTCTAAAGCTGGCCATACATCAGAAGGATTTCAGGCTGGAACTCACAATTTAGACGGGTCGTGTGTGTTTTTGAGTGCACATAGTGAGGTGTTTCAGTACAATTCACAGGTCCGCGGGTCATGAGGCTGATCCTCAGATCTGAGATGCTGCTAACGACCATTATGCTGGGAGTTGCAGATCTTATATAAAATTACACACACACACGCATGATCTATCGTGCTTCTGGGAAGCAGAAGGAAGACAAAGCCAGGTTTATTCATCTGCGGTGCTAAATATATCGCTGGTGTCTGGACTGTGAGTTAGCAATGAGATACTGGGTTTGGGAAACACAGTATTAAATGTTGTTCCTCCCTATATGCACTCTGACCACATGACCACTGTCTTAGCTCATGGAACTGGAAAGCCAGTGGACTACACGAGATCAACAGATTGTCTGCACTGCATCTCCAGAACTACTTCCTTTGTATGAGCACCAATTCCTTGGTCAGTATTCAATGTAGAAAATTCTCTGTGCATGGCGAGAGATTTTTTCTCTCGCCATGCACTCGCCGTGTTCCGGAGCCTCCTGCTCCCACTATTCAACTTATTTAAGACTCGCCGCCACTCGCGGCGAGTCTTAACCCCTGCAGCGGACGAGCGTCCGCGGCAGGGAGCTGACAGGGAGCCGTGGGACGGTGGCATCCAGGGAGATTAAAGTCTCCCTGGATGCCCCAGAACATATGTGGAGGGTAGGGGGCCCCCCCGGGACCCAGGCAGCACAGGCTGCCCCCCCCCTCTATAGCCAGCGGGGGACCCAGTATTCACTGCACCCGAACGTGCATCGGGTGCAGTGAATATATGAATATCTAATGAGCGGCTCGAGCGCTCCGGCCCCCTGCTGGCTGCACTGTGTAAAAAAAAAAAAAAAATTAAATTTTTTTTTTTTTATTAAATATATATTCATGTGCTATAAGCACATGAATAAAAATAACATGCCCCTTCACAGAAAAAAAACCCTGATTTTTTTGACACCAAAATTAAAAAAAAAAACCTTTTAGATTAAAAGTTCACATTCCAGCTCTCCATCAAAAGATGGAGAATTTCTACACGGAGAGAGACGGCGAAAATCACTTAGAAAGACGGCGAATATTTCACATTGAATAGGGTGGTTCACTTTTGGAGAGCAAAATGCTCCGTCCAGGGCGAAAAAAAGCAAAAATTCTCCATAAAACACTGAGAATTTTTCTCATTGAATACTGCCCCTTGTGTTGATCTCCAGAATTAATAAAAAGTGAAAATAGAAAAAAGCTTTGATTTTAGTAAGAAATGTGTTTGGCCCCTTGTATAGTTCTCTTTTATAATGTGGTTAGCGTTTTGACCATGCTAAAACACATCTTAAATACATTTGTCTCTTTTTACTATCCCAATTGGCTGTCCAATTAAAGAAGGCATTGATTCTAAAGGACTAGTGAAATTGCGGAGTTTTTTTTTTTTTTTTTAAGAACCCTCTAATAAAGATGTATGTCTGCTTATGCCAGCTTATTCTATGTGCTATTTAGAAGAGTATATTTTGTTTTCTTTCAGACGTGTACTGCTGCCTTTGCTACAAAGGACAGGCTGAGGACACACATGGTGCGTCATGAGGGCAAGGTGTCTTGTAATATCTGTGGCAAACTTCTTAGTGCAGCCTACATAACCAGTCATCTAAAGACACATGGCCAAAGTCAAAGTATTAACTGTAACACCTGTAAGCAAGGTAAAAAGTTTCAAGGTAAATATATATATATATATTTTTTTTTTTTTAATATCTGTTATTTATTGGATATTTTACACCTATCTACATGGGTTGTAAAGTAGATGCATGATTAGCATTGCCCAAATCAGTACTATTTTTGGCACATATATATACATTAATAACAAATTATGTAATATGTATGTATGTGAAGATTACAAACTAGTTAGAATGCTGTTAAAGAAGGAACACACGTTCTACTAATACCACTTTGCAAAACGTTAGCTAATAAATAACACCTGCTGGGGAATCCCCATATACTAATCTAAAGGTTCAAGTGTTTCTCCATACTTCTATTATTTACTGTACATACGCATTAACACCCCTACCTCCCCAACAGGAATGATCTTCAAAATTAAGTCTCCATTAACCCTGATTTTGGGGGATGGTTCACGGATAGTAATTTTTGGGGCATTATGTGTAGCATCAAGCCATTTATTTCCCTGTATGGTCCTCTTTCTGTTTTTAATCTGTATTTTGTATTTAAGCTTTCCCACATGATTGGTTGATTTGTAGCCTTATATTAAATTGCATCTGGTCTTTCACCTTCTGTGTTTTAACCTCACTTTTGGTGGGTATGTTTTTGTTTTTTTTGCAACTTGAGGTATAAGCAAAACATAAGTTTTCGTTCCAGGGCAACCTGTGTTTTGTTTGTGCAAGAGGCTTTGGCATACATTTTGATGGAAGTCATGAGCATTGAATTCCTTAGTGCAAAAAAAAAAAAAAAAAACACCAAATTTCATACTTGTTTGTGTTTTTCTTATTGTGGTTTCGTTTAACTGAACACATATGACTAAGTTAACACAAATACCATTTTGCAGAGTTAAGGCGATATTCAGTTTGCTTATACTGTATTTTGGTTACTTTGTTGCTACAATTCTAATTTTTAAATGAACTGTTTAAACATTTGTAGAAATAGTATTTTAGTTATTTTTTTCATTCTAGGGGGTCAGTTGTGCTGGTGAGTAAGTGGTTATATGCCGCACTTACAAGTTTCTGCCAGCCATGCAGTTTTTGGTTCACAGCTCCATGGGCACAAGGTGCAGTGCTGTTGGCCATGTTTCCTTAGTCTAATACAGGGGTGGCCAAACCGGTCCTCGAGATCTACCAATGGTTCACATTTTCCAGGATACCTAGCTGGTTCACAGTTGCAGTCATTACTAACTGTCACATTTTCAAACCAGCTGCATTCATTCCTACTATAGATCCAAAGGTTGCCTGGAAAACATGCACCGTTGGCAGATCTTGAGGACCGGTTTGGCCACCCCTGGTCTAATACAATTAAACCAAGGAATCCATTCTATCACTTGCTGGGAAAATACTTACCGCTGTGAAACCGTATAAAACTAACAATTTTTTTTAATTTAATTTTTATTTCTTTTTTTATTTACAAATGTGGTATTCACAAGTATGGTGGCCAGGGTTGGCTGTTTTAAAACAAATGTGGTTTTTTTTTGTGTGTTTTTTTCTTAATAAATATGTTGTGACATCTTAAACAAAAAAAAGCCTATTTTAAGGGGATCTCTGGTATTCCACATTCTTGTTGCTTGTGGTCTTTACCCCTTTCATATTACAGCTAAAAACCAGTATATTGCCGATATTTAAGGGGTTTAAAACTGTTCTAGCTGTAATGTGAAAGGTACATTATAAATGTACCGGTTTAAGAAAACTGGTAATTCAAAACGGGGTAAAAGCAGTGTCCTACCCGTTTCGGAGCCGATCCAGTGTGTAGTGTGAACAGGTCTGAAATAGTATTCTGACCACATGACTGTAATTAGGCAGGCTGTCTCCCTGCCTGATTACACTCTCGAATTTAATTTTGCTTATATAAGTATTTTAACATATGGGATAACATTTTCTTTCATTAAAACGTTATGCAAAAAAAAAATTGGTTTAACACTTTGAGTGTCAACATCTGAGAGAAATGTTCCAAGTATCCACTAAAAATACCAGCATAGCTCACATTTGTTATACAAATTAAAAATGTGTGTAAAAAAAAAAAAAATACATTAAATTAGATTTATTAAAAATTAAAGGTCATTATGATGAATAAAAGTGTTTGCCAATTTTCACACCTATTTTGAAATATCTACTTCTACTTGGTATACAAAAGAAAAACCGTTTAAACACAAAAAGGCATTGGATTGTTTTTATTTTTTAATACAATTTTTTTTTTTTTTTTTTTTAAACCCTGATCGGGATCTTGAGAGTTGGCCCAAAATCATTGGGATTTGATTCCTGGGATTAAAGCTTCCAATTCCAAGATTTTAGGAATATTCAGCACATGTGTTTTTTTTTTTTTTTGCTCTTAACAGTCTTCAACCTAGAGCAGCAAACCTGCTTAGGTGTGTCTTCTGTGGCCTTATGGCGTCAGACACTCAGCCAGCCCAGCGTGTATATCTACAAATGGTGTGTGACCGTCTGATTGGGAGAAAGAGGGGTTAACACTCTGTGCTTAGCCTCCCCTTAATGTAATACACAATAATATGGTAACATAATGGGACTATTCAGTGGTGAATGAATAAAGGGTTTATTACTAAACAAAGGGTACTGTATGTATGTATGTATGTATGTATATATATATATATATATATGTGTGTATATATATATATATATATATATATATATATATATATATATATATATATATATATATATATATATATATATATGTATATATATATATATTTTTTTTTTTAATTGCTTAATATAGTTAATATAAATAAAATAAACAACAATTTGCAATGTATAGATCTGGTATGATGTATCTTTATTAAGCACAGTGACTAATACCGGTATTCACACACATGGTGGGTGGGGACACAACCAAAGACAGTCACAATAAAGGTGCGGGAATATAAGCGACCATATTGCACACGATGGGAGTTTGCACCGGCGATATATGTCGCCGGGTGCGCGCTCCCGTTTTTACCCCTGTAGTGATCGCTGGTCGCAGGAACATGCTCCAGCGACCAGCTGATTACCACTGCCGGGCTCCCCCGCCAGTTTCTTTTTCATCAGCGACCATCTCTGGCTGAGCAATATATCTCCCCCGTGTGTAAGGGGCTTTAGTCCAGAGTCGCTGAGTGTATTTGTATTCCCAGTGGATTCTTTGTGTGAGTCTCCTTATGCGTAGAGTAAACTTTAAGTAGTCTGTTTTTCTTTATATAGAAAAAAATGGGTCATATGAATGATTATAATAATACGAAAACTTTGATAAACAGGTTGTCTCCCATTTCCGAAATGCCGATTGTTTTGATCAAAATAGTGACACCAATTGCTTTCTAGTAATTCGATGTAGACAGATTGTTTTAATGCACAAAATGTATTTAAAAATATGGTATGAAATTACCTTCACACTTTGTGTATAATGTGCAAGATATCGCATCGTATGCAAATGCTGCAAAATAGGGAAAATCCTATATCCACGATTATTATGGTCCCAAGCATTTTGGTTATGGAAAATTCAACCTGTACATATTTTTATTTGTAGCTCACTACATTTAATATCATATGCTTATTATGTTTACCACACTATAATTTTATTGAATTAAAATATCCCATTAAAAATGAGTGATCTTCACTTATAAATAAAGTGTAAATTACAAAACACACGCGTGTGTTATTTATATATGTGTATATGCACATGCAAAAACTCACATTGATCATTTTCACTTTTCATGCCTGGTTACCTATGTCAAAGGGGAACCTGTAGTTGAAGTGTTATAAACAATGAGTAATAACCTTTATGATTATGGTTTTCTAGACAAATGTAAGTCACCCTTTTTATTTTAATTTTAGGACAACTTCACGAACTTCAAACTCCGCTTCATTGTAGGATCAAATATGAAGGTATTTGAGTGTTTACATTTTGATGACTAGATGCATGTAATCATTGTAGAAGACAGTAAGTATTGTATGTTGAGGTGCCCATACATGCAGCGATGCCCTGTATTTTTTTGTACTAGATCACATCGTAAAAAAAGCATGCTATGTGCTACAGCAGGCTGCTTTTGTGTAGTAAATGTGAGGCAATCTAGTTCAAAAACTCTGTTCTGCACATACTTAGTGTGCTGTGCTATGTGATGCGCGCAGGAGGGGGCATTGCTCTGGAAAAACACCCCATGTATGGGCGTCTTCCATTCCGTCTTGTTTTATGAAGTATACCCTAGCTAGTGTATATTAATTTATATTGTTAACAAGTGTAAATGTATACCACTAAAAGCTTGCTAGTGAATAGTTTGGTGACCAGTTTTAATATTGGTTTTGACAAAAAAATATTACATGACCTTTGCTTTCTAGTAATGCTTCCTCTAAATTGAGTCCTGCTATTTAGGTCTAATGGCCATGTTAAGCTGGGTACACACTAGATGATATTTTGAACGATGTTGCTGATTTGAACGGTTTGTCATGTTATTACTAACGTCCAGTGTGTATCCGCTATAATGCTTGATTTTAGTCGTTCCCGCACCTTGTCGGCAACAACCTGTCATCCTTGATGTCAGACGTCCCTAGTAAGGGCCATGGCTGCTGCTGCCATCATTGGAAATGTATGCCATAGGGCTGAGTATACACATCGTTTTTTTTCTTCAATAAGCAAGGTCACCGCGTATAATTACTGTATACTACTAAAATGAAGTAATTCCAAGTCAGTTCAGTCCACCCAACTCCCTTAGTAGTCGCCCAGTGTGTATGGACCTTTATGCTGCCCATACACTTGTGAGATATTGCATGCAATCATTAGATTTTGACCACATCTGGCCGATAAATTGAATGATTGTATGCGTTTTTTTAGGGACAATTTGACAAGACGCGCGGGCCCGTCGAATGTGCTTCTCATAATATCTATCGAATTGCAGGAGTGATCGCATGTGGTTTTTAATGCAATCCGTGGGTGGGGGGCGAAGGTAGCGCTTTCGGCGGTGTGGGATTTGGGGAGAGGGTGCCGGATGGACCCACTGACAGCGTGGAAGAGGGCAGGCAGAGGCGTAGCATAGCTGGGGTCAGTGGTGGTGGCAGAATTGTTTAAAACACTGGGCAGCCTTCTGACTGGCTGCGAGAGCTCAGCCAATCAGAAGACTGCCCAGTGTTCGAAACTATTTTTCAGAATTGTTTAAATAACTATATATTGTGTATAGAACTATATACACAATATTTAGTGTGTGTGTGTGTGTGTGTGTGTATATATCTAGAGAAAGTAATCTCCTTTTTATTTTGATCTGATATCCAGCAGCATCCCAACATAGTTAACCTTTATTTATTTTAAATGTAATGCCACCTGTTTTATATGTGAAAATTAAAGTTTAATTAGTTTTTGCTGATTAACTCTCTAGATATTTGACAAAGTTAGTATTACTTGACTATTTTAATTGTAATTTTGCAACTCCTATATATATATATTACTGCTTTTCTTATTTCAGCTCCAGACTCACTCTTTTGTGCTGTGGATCAGAATCATAGGACCTTTTCAATAGGTGATTTTATGTCTTCATACCAGCTGATTCAGAAGCCATCTACATTGCAATGTAATATTTGTTACTACCGTAGGATTTATTGCTTTCTTATTGAATGTTATAAACATGCTATTCTGACTCTTGTTCGACCTAGTTAATGCATAACTTAACTTTTTTATATTTGTTAGATGCAGTGACTAATTATTATTTTTTTTTTTATATATTTGCTTCTTTTAGACACAAGCAACATGTGCCAAACGTCTACTGTAGCTCAGACGTCTGTGACTCTTACGTCTCCCTTCAATATTACATCCACTATGGCAGCATCTGGGACCCTGACAAACCCAGTAACAGTGGCAGCAGCAATGAGCATGAGAAGTCCAGTGAATGTCTCAAGTCCTGTTAACATCGCTTCTCCCATGAACTTGGGGCACCCAGTGACCATAACCACACCAATTTCAATGACTTCACCATTGTCCTTAACATCTTCAGTCAATTTGCCTACCTCTGTTACTGCGCCAGTGAATATAGCACATCCAGTCACTATAACCAGTCCTATGAATCTGCCAACGCCAATGACTTTAGCTGCCCCTTTAAATATCGCAATGAGACCAGTGGAGAGTATGCCATTTTTATCCCAAGCGCTACCATCTACACCACCATGGTAAAGAAGGGGGGAAATGTATGTATTCACAACAGTATTACATGCTTGTTCAGTAATTCTCTGCAGGCAACTTACATTACGATTTAATGAGGAGGCATATAAAATGTGCTGCTTACTGAACTTGATTTCATTTCATTAGTCAGCCTCATAACTAGTGACCTGGACTGCACCCGCTGAAGAAAGCGGGGATGGGACATAAAAATGAAGACTGCATATAGGCTAGAAGACTGTTTGCAACAGAATGAAAAAAAAAAACGTAGTATTTTACTCAAATTATTCCTGTTTTTAAATAACACTAGCAAGAGATTTTTTTGTTTGTATGCCAACACATTTCGGTCCCTTTTTTCTTTCTTTTTTTTTTTTTTTTACATGCATATATATATATCTATATATCACTACTATGACAAATGCAAGGACTGGTGCTCTTCTGTGCTTCTTAAGTGACAATGTTATACAGAAATGAAACCTATAGAACACACTAATGTGTGTTCCTAAGAATCCACATTTCACAGTAATGGGTGTTTGTAAGCAGTATTCCATAGGAAAATGGAAGTTTCCAGTATTCATCTGGAAAGTGCATGTAACTAAAGGCGAATAGATATTGGCGACACAAGATAAAGTGAAAATTCAAAAAGAAAATACCAAGTACTTAGATTACTTGTCCCATTTTTTATTTTTTGTTACTCCACATTTTGAATGTAAATATTTAGCATTTTAAAACAAGAATGGGAGTATTATAAAAAAAAAAATTTCCAAATAATTCTTTTTGTCTAGTCAGAATCTTGGAAAATATGTATTTTCACCATAGAAAGGCGAAAGAATGTTTTTAAAATAGTGGTCACATCGGTTCCCCTAGGATGTCTAATTCTCTGAAGCCTTTTTACAAATTATGTCTTGATAATTGACAAGAAGCTATGAAATGCATTAAATCATATTATGACCAGCATGAAGTCAAAAAGGAAGGCTTTTCTAGTAAAACATAAAACAATGTTTCACCTAACTGGTGTAGAAGCACAAGGAGATCAGAATGAGCTAACCCATTGTGGACTTTCTGATGGGTCAGAGAAGTTGTAGATCTGTTTTTTTTTTAAATTGTATTCAGTTTTTTTTTTCTAACCACTAACTAGGTAGAGAGCCCAGCAAGCCAAGCCAAGATTATATAAAGATTATTCATGTGTTTTTTTTCTTTTTGTGTGACTTTGTTTTTTTCTTTATGAACGTTATTAATTGTGTGCTGTAGAAAACTGTGTTTAATGTGTAAATATGTTAGCATTTTTTTATATTCAAATCCTCATTCTTGCGTGTATTCTTTTTAGTGACAGTGGGATTTTGCCTATTTTGGCCGGTCCCCAATAGCACTTGCTTATTGGTCAGATCATACACTTAACCACACACCCCATATTCATTGCTGTGCTACATGTATGTGTTTAATTTTGAGTTTAATCTTCCCAAATGTTAACTGTTTGTAGTAAACCAAAAGATTTCAAAATCCTGCTTTTTTTTTTTTTTTTTTTTTGAGAATCATGTGTCCTAAAGTCTTTTGTTTTTAGATAAGCATTGAATCTTTAATTGCTGTAGATAATAGCTAGCACATTTTATAAAAAATGTTTCAGACTTTTCCAGACATTATGTTTAGCGATATATTAAGAAAAAAATACTCTACATCAAAAGTTTTCTCCTAACAGATTCAGAGTAGCTTTTATTTATGCGTTTCAGCCTATGCTCTGCTGGACAATTTTAATTTGACAGATAATGGTATCAAATTAACTTACAACAAGTATTCGACAAAAAGGCCTTTCAGCCATTGCAGTAGAAAAAGTGGCATGCTTTAAATAAGGGGACAAACTTCCTAAATGAGAAGTGTCTGGACAGAAACATACAGTGTGTAGGAGCTTGATATATACAATGAAATAGAATTCAGTGTAAAAAATATATAATTTTATAACTGATTTTTTTGTATTGTAGGACATAAAATTGTACATCTTTTGTATATACAAAAGCTTAGGTACTTTCTGGTTAGCAGAAAGCAGCCACATTCCTACACTTTTAATGTATATGTTTGTTATAATGTCTGTAAACATGCCCCATGTTTGTGCCTTTTTAATTATTTGGTCTCAATAAACAAATGTAGAGCAAACTCTCTCTCTTATTGGTCATCTTTTGTGTGTAGGTTCAAAATAATAAACCTAAGCAATAGTATATAAATGCCTAGTAAACACTTATGCTTGCACAAGTCTTCATAAAATGGTTTATAATGGTCATCAATGGTTGCAAATAATGACGTGTCCGCTGCTCTCTATGCTTGGGAGTTGGAGAAATTGAGACACCATAAGGTTCATTTACCTATGCTCGGATTTCCTAGAACATCCGTACAAACGGTCAGCTGACAAAGAATGTTTATTTGAAAATTTAAGTGACAGGTGTGTTTAATATCTATGATACAGCAAGCAAAATATGTTGAGAGGATATTGTGTTACTGTGAAAACTTCAGTCTTCCTTTTTACAGGGGCCATCTTGTTAGAGCACCACAGTCCTTTTCCTGTACATGCTATCCACAACATTTTTCCTGCCTGCTCACTCTTTGGTGAGCTGTATGAAACCCCACTCCACTTAGGCAGTGTACACGCAATTGTGAGAATGACTGACTGTTTATTGAAAGATAGCAGGTACAAACACCACAGGACAACTGAGCTGCTCATAGATTGAGTCATCCAGTAGTGTGTGTGTGTGTGTGTCCTTTTCTTTATGGTGTTTTGACTTATATGGATTTCCGGAGTTTAAAAGTGTCAAGGTTCTCATTAGCTGCTTAATTTACTAACCCCCCCCCCCCCCAAAATGATATGGTCAGTGGCGTATCTATATGGGGGCAATGCACACTGGCCATTTGAGTCCCAGGGGGGCCCTCAATGCACCCACTTTTTTAAATACTTTACCTTTGGAGTCCAGCATTGGAGGCAGCAGTGCTGCAGAAATTACTGGAAAAATGGCCACAGTTGTATTTTTGCGGCAATCTGCGCATGTGTTTTGAAAGACAGGAATAGTCTCACTTGCGCTAAGAGTATTGTCCCAATGTATGATTGGTCCACACTGTTTTCACCTTCCTCTCCAATCCAGATGTAACAATATGTGGAGAAAGCTAAATACACAGTAGTGTGATATTGCAACAATAAAAAATCCTCTTTTTCCTCTGTGTAAGGATTCTATGGAAAAAGTGCTCCCAGAGTTTCCCAGAAGTCCGGGGGATGATTGAGGGTCACCTCACTCGTGCATACATACAATAACGCTTACATGAATGCTTATAAATGTTGTGGAACCTCCTAAAGGTTTCTTTAAAAGGAAGGACTCCTCATCCAATTCAAAACTTGATTTTATCATGTTAAAAGACAGTGTAATGCCAGACCCATCCAACAGCATGTGTACCAAACTAGATGTAACCCGGGTATGAGTAATGGCCACACACTACTATGGAGAATCCGGTCGAAATCACTGCCAGTAGGTTTAAAAAGACCTTTTATTAAACGCTTTTCAGCATACTGCGATGCCTTTTTCAAGAAGTGTGTCTAAAACCTAAAAAAATGAAAATACTAAAAAATAGTCCAAAGAGAAATAAATCTCGTGTGTGTGCTTACCAAATTAGATAGCCGGTATCGTATGGCGTGGGGGATTGAAACCTGCAGCTCCCTCCACATATTTCAAAAGCTCCAGCAAGATGCCGGCGTCTGTGTGCTGATAACAAGCCAGCGTTCCCGGAAGTGCCGCTTACGTAAAATCCGCATGTGTTTTGGAGTCTGAGCGCTCTATTGCGCAGACTCCACTCTGCAGCTAGTGCAGAAAATGCCCGCTGTGAGGGTCATATCATCGCTTACAGGACTCCTTGTTCTTTACACTGTAGATGGTTCTCAGTGATGTTGGCTGTATATTTTGGGGTCGATGACTTCCTGCAGAATAAGTATGGTGCCAGATGACTCCCTGTTGGTATTGCACGGTGGATAAGTACCTATCTTTGTTTCTTAGTAATAAAGACCCCATTAATCCTGACCAAATCCCTCAATTCCACTTGCTGAAATGCAGCCCTAAACTTGCAAGGAATCACCACCATGCTTCACTGTTTCCTGCAGTCATTATTGTACCCTTCTCCAGCATTAAGGCGAATAAGCTGTCTTCTGTTAGACCGGTTATTTAAACTTCTGACTCCTTAATCCAGCGCATCTGCTGCCATTTTCTACATCACAGTCCCGATTGTTTTCATGTGTAGTTTAGTCACATGGCCTTGTTTCCACATCAAAATGATGGCTTTTTGGCCACAATGCTTACATGTTGACCACTTTAAGTCAGACTGCTCTGAACAGTAGATGGGTGTAACTGGGTCCCACTGGTTTCTGCTAGTTCTCAGCTGATCACATTGAAGGGAAAGAAGTATGCTTCATCTTATCTGTTGCAGTAAGTTTTGTTTGGCTGATCACTGCGTCTCCGTACCTCCACATTGCGATTTATTTGTACTTCTTCAAAAGAGCTTGAACTGCACATCAGGGAACCCCAGTCTGCTTTGAAATCTTTGCCTTGTGGAGACCTTGCTTTTGCAGTTTAACTACCTTGTAACTTTTTGCTGTGCTCCATTTTTTTGCCACAAGTATTACTATGGCAAGACTATCTTCCATAACCTCCCCATTGTGGCAGAGTTTGGCTGTTCCTTATCCTATTGTATTCCTACTACATAGCAGTTTGTTTCAGTTAATGACCGTTTCTACCTACATCTGAAAACAGATCATTATCACCTGTTTGGTATGATTAGATATTCCTACACCTGACTATAATCCTACAACATCCCTGACCATGCTGCCTTGAAGGCTAAGGGGGTGTTGATTTTATTGAATCAATTAACAAAATGCAAACTCTGCTATGGATAAGTAAGATTTTTCAAAACCGACTAAGCTCAGCAAACAATTGCATTAAACTGCTCAAGTTTTAAAGCAGACCAGCTCAAACTTTTTTTATTTTGTATTGAAGATGACACTTCTGTTGCTGCTTTCTTTTGCTAATGTCTTTTGCATTTGTTCTAGCAAAACTGAAATAAAACGGATAAAAACTGGCCTTCGATGGTGATTGTTAATGATTCTGGACAGGTCTGAAAACAAAGCTGTTTCCTCACAGCAGGTCTGCAGAAAGGTCTATAGGGTTGATCCTATTACCTGCAGATGATCCGCGAGTGTGAATCATAACAGCATTGTGCGCAATTTATGGTGGGCTGAATTTGCTTAAAAGTGCTAGCAACGCCATAGGGTTGCGAGCAATTTTAAGTGAATAGGCCTAATTCAATTGCTGTTTTCCACGTTAAAACTAACCCCAAATGGCAACTTGCACCCTTCCGGCGATAATAGGATCGACCCCTATGGATTGACTGACTAACCGCTATTACACTGAGATCAATAAAAAATTAGTTCCAACATATCTAAAAGTTTAATTAAACACAGATGCAGTGGTGCTCTAATTGGGAAAGACACCATGCTGCTTTCATGAAAACCCTCTTTGCTTTCAGAAAACGAAAGAAATAAGCAGTTACGGTACTTGTTTCCTAGCACAGCACCAGCGATAAAGATTGTATCCATCGGGACCCCCGAAATCGCGTCGATCGCATTGAATGCAATCAAATCGCATGCGATGTGTTCGATGCGATTTTTACATTTGAATCAATGTAAAATGGTCCCTGAGACCCGATTTTACATTGGCCCCAATGTTAAATGGCCCCCAGACCCCAATTTTTATTGTCCCATCCCTGATGGGTCAAATGCCCCCCCATTGTTAACGCCACCCCACGATCAACGCCAACCCGAAGCGTGGCGAGCGCAGCGGTACGCGTCCTCCGACCTTTTCATAACCCCCACTATCCACGTCGGCGTGGAGTTGATTTTATTTAGTGTGGCGAGAGCAGCGAGGCGAGTGGACGCGCATTACTTCACAGGTATTACGCGTCCCCTCGCGGGGCTCGCCACGCTTCGCGCTCGCCACACTATATAAAGTCAACTCCGCGCCGACGTGGATAGTGGGGGTATGAAAAGTTCAGAAGATGCATACCGCTGTGCTCGCCACGCTTCGGAGTGGCATTTCTCATGTAAAATACCCATAAGGGTGGGTATACAATGAAAAATCAAGTCCATTGCCCCATTTAACATTGTTCCCTATGTAAAATCGCGTCCATCGTATCGGTCGCATCGCATGCCTTAACTTAAGGCATGCGATGGACGCGATTTTTTAATTGTCGGGGAAAAGGCTAAAAATAGCCGTGCTAGGAAACAAGTACCAATGTGTCAGGCAGCATCACAACTGTTGTTCCTGGACTGGTATCTTGGTCAGAATGAGGTGGTAAGGCTATATGCAGGTGGCTTAATGAAGTTCCTACACATGGACTGGGTTCTGCTGGAGAATTGGCTAAGCTAAAAGTGACTTGGATCTGGAACTGGATTTGCTGACTACTGAGTGGAACTAGATCGGTTGGGAACAGGGCTGGAACTACTCCTAGATTCAAAACTTTTTTTTTTTTTTTTAAATGGAAGTCTTTTGCTGTGTACACATGGGGGCTGAAATCGCTGGAAATATGGTCGCTGGCGACCATATTGCCAGTGATTGGGAGTGTGCCCCAGCGATAAATCGCCGGGTGCGCGCTCCCGTTTTCAGCCCCTTTCCAATCGCTGGTCGCAGGAGCTTGCTCCTGCGACCAGCTAATTACCTCTGCGGCACCGCCAGCAGAGGTTCCTTTTCATCAGCGACCATCTCTGGTCGCTGATGAAAAGAAGACACTGGGCAATATATTGCTCAGCAATATATCTCTCTCCCCCCCCCCCCCCCCCCCCCCGTGTGTACGCACCATTAGAGTAAACACACTGAGTAGCTGAGAGCATCTGGCCATAGACTGTGAGCAAAGTTGCTCTGACAGCTAGCCCTATAGCAAGTACTTTTGAAGGATCCTCTGGCTGTGGATTGGTTTTTGGTGTCAAATAACCAATGACTGCCCAATGTCCTGCAAGCGATAATCTGCCTCAGAAAAACAAGGCGGTGCCCTGGAGTTGGTGGGAAATGGTGCATGTGGGTGGTACTCAGACACTGGTGAACAAAGACTACAGGAGCTGTGGCAGAAGCTCCAGAACAACGGTACTTTTGGGATCTCTGAGAATCCGCAATAGCACCTAGCCAGATTCTATAGCAGGGTCTGTGGCTGAGGTTTCTGGAGTGTCCTGTGAGGAGGTATAAACAATCATTTTAATATGATCTATACAAATCATAAAATTAATACTTGTCTTAAACTATAACCTAATTGTCAAAGTTTGTTTTCTCCTGTAGACGAGCTGCAGCTGACCATTTTGTGGGCTGGGCCAGGCTCTGCTGTGACATAATGCACTGAATTAAAGACCTGTAGGGAAAGGGGTGAAACGAACAATATGCAATTTGTGTCAATTTACCATGGGCCCCCTTTATACAGACCAACTTTTTCTTGTTCTTTCCTCATCCTGCCCACTTCTCTAGAAGGTGGGCTGTATGCGTAAGCAGTACAGGGGACTTCACAAGAAGTGCAAGCTTTCTAGATGCCTTACAAAAAATGTCATGTTCCCTTACAGATCAGGGCTGGCGCACTCCATGTAACACTTCCTCTCAGCTACCATTGCCCGCTGTAAAGAGCACAGCCACAGCAGCACATAATGCAGGGAGAGAAAGTGGACTGCTGCTGCAGGGTACTATGAGCAGCAGCAGTCTCCAATCTCTGCATGATGTGCCGCTGCTGATGTGTTACTATACAGCTCCCCTATACCACCACCCATCGAGCACTTACAAGTCCACTTTAAGAACTCATTAATATGTCCCCCACTCAGAAACCATTACAATATTTACTCTCTGCATCCATTAATCAATTCTCTTTCAGCACTTTTTAACCTTCCCTGATTCAGCACTCAACACAGCCTGCCCAATACCATTTAAACAATCCACCCCTCCCCAAACACTCATTCACATACTAACATGCAAATAAAAAGTTTCCTTGGCACCTGCTCACTCGGCACCTTCTTCTTGTACAGCCTGGATAGTGGAACTTGCATCATTTGTTTTGCAAATGGGAGGAGAAGAGGATGGCCCATGTTCTGGTCTGTTTGTTGATCTCACCTGATGACACAGACAGCCATTGCAGCAGGTGATAAAAACATCCATTCTAAGCAGCACATATCAGAATAATTCAGGTTGGGTGCACACCAAGACAAGTAGGATCTATAGTAACCAGGAAAATCACAACAAAATATTAGCCCTTATTCAGATCTGATTGCAGTACAAATTTATTCTCAAAATGGGCAAAACCATGGGCACTAAAGGTGGGGCAGATGTAACATGTGCAGAGAGAGTTAAATTTGGGTGGGGTGTGTTGAAACTGAAACCTAAATTGCAGTGGAAAAAGAATGCAGCCAGTATTTACCCTGCACAGAAACAAAATAACTCACACAAATCTAACTCTCTATGCACATGTTACATCTGCCCCACATGCAGTGCACATGGTTTTGTCCATTTTGAGAACAAATTTGTACTGCAATCAGATCTGAATAATTCCATAAGTCCAAATCGTGCAGTATGTAGCATAATGTAGTGTGTAGCATACCATGCAGTATGGTAGCCATGTTACCCATCAGACTGGATTGGCCGGTAACATATTGTTCAGTGTACCCAACCTTAGTCATCAAGTTGCAGCCCTCATGTTTAGAACAAAAATAGTGATCTTGCATGTGCTATGGGTTGTCCCAGCATTCAGATTGTCCTTATACCAATTGAAATTGTAGTTTTAAATTTCTTTAAGACGTCATCCATGGTATATGAAAAGGTAATAAAATAATACAATCATGTAATCCTAACGATATGGTTAAATCCCACACACATGTCCAAATAATATTGGAAAAGGTGACTAGGCGCTTTTAAGATCTAAATTCCTAGGGTGTGGTATGGCATCTTGACAGTCGGGATTCTGTTGGTCAGTATACTGACCTCAGAATTCCGACCACAGGTACTCCGACAGGGGGGGGGGAGCACAATAGCGCCCCCTTGCGCGCTTGTTGCACTTGCCACGTGGATGTGGACCCGCATGAGGGAAATAGCCCTTGTCAGTTGGGATTCCAATGTCAGTGTAGTGACCATCAGAATCCCGACTGTCGGGACGTCATCCTGCACCCAGATTCTTACCTTTCATTATATGGCACCAATGTGTAATCAGAACCTTATGTTTATGTTTGCAGGCACATAAAGGTTTCTTTAATGTTTTCTTGGCTCTCAGGTAAGTATGCCGTATGGTAGATCCGGTTTCTATTGTCCCAGAGGCAAACAATAATGGGGCGATATTCTACCTGTAAAATAAAACTTTTATCAAATAAAGTAAGGGGTAAATATCCTTGACACGGAGTGGAAAATGTCACAACATCCACAAAGGTCAGGTGTGTGAAACCTAGGTTTCCTCTACCTCCACCATGGCAGCCCTCACTCATGGGTTTCTCCCTTCTGGGTAGTGCATTGGAAAGGAAAGAAAGACACCAGCCCCCATAAAAGGGCTCCTCCTCCTTCCTCCTGTGTCTTTTTTTCCTTTCCGGGTAAGTGCAGGTGTAGGAGGGTGGACACTGGCTTACCAAGGTTCCGATAAGTCTCTGCGGCGGTTCTGGCCCCCTGCAGAGGACTGGGTCTCCATTCGTGACTCGAATGGCAGCTACAGGCGGTGGCGTCCGCAGGAGTGGCGCGTGTGGCGGCGCGGGATAGCGTTGCCGCGTCACTGCCTGGCCCGCGTGCGTTGCACGGAGCGGGCGGACGTCGGCAGCAGTGCGTGGCAGCGGGGCGCGGCGCCGGCGAGTGACGCACTTCCGCCGCGAGCGGAAGTGTACTTAGCCGGCGCCTGGAGACAGGACTCCGGGAGCCAGCGCGGGTATCGCCACAGCATCTGAGGTCTCAGAACAGCCGGGTAAGGCGCCGGTGGCGCACGCTGCCTCATACATGTTTAGTACGTGGTTATACGTGGCTTATGTGTAATGTTGGTCAGTGGGGAGTTGTGCTTAGCGCTTTATTTTTCTCCATTAGAGTTAGTTCAGTTTCCTATTCCAGAGATTGTGCGCTGCTGCCATGGAGGAGAAACGTAGTGTAAGGAAGTCAGGGTAAGCCATTAGCTTCAAGTGTGTCCACCTTTAGTTTTAGTTTTGGTTAGGCTTACTTAGTAACTGTTATGGTGTTTTCTAGGTCAGAGACCAGCAAAGATAAGGAGAGCAGATCTAAGCATAAGAGGCCGCATTTGGATAAATGTGCAGCATGTGAAAAGGTGCTACCTCAGAAGCACGTGGGCCTCCTATGTGAGGGTTGTAAGGCCCCCCAACAATTGCAGCCAGCACAAATGGCGAGCTTGGTGGAAATGTTAACATCTGCATTAGCAGAGAAATTTGTGGCTAAAGAGGATGTGGAAAAACGGTCATCCAAAAGAAAGCATGTCATTGCTAGTGAGGATTCTGATGACTCAGTCCGGCAATCTACCAGTGCAGTCATACCAGAGTTTGATCTAGACCAAGTGGATGAGGGGCCTAGTCAGGATAAATTGGAGACTGAGGTTAACCCCGACATGATTGATAATCTGCTGAATTTGATATATAAGTCTTTAAATATCGATGATCCGCAAGAGGATCTCAGCCTTCAGGAGATGCTGTTTAAGGACAAGAAACGCAAGGGTAAAGTGTTTCCACTGTCCAATACGCTGAAAGAAGTGATTTCAAAGGAATGGAAACACCCGGATAGGCGGGTGGTGGTTTCAAGCAGAGTTAGCAAGATGTATCCGTTTGATAAACAGCAGGTGGCCTCTTGGGAGGTACCTCCAAAGGTGGACGCAGCTGTGGCGAGGTTGTCCAGAAAAACCACTTTGCCTCTTGAAGAGGCCAATATATTCAAAGACCCAATGGAAAGAAAAATCGAGTTGGGTCTCAGAAAACAGCAATTGGTGGCAGGTACTGCTTTAAAGCCAGCAGCGGCTATGGCAGTTACATCCAGAGTGTTGCGGGGGTGGTGCCAGCAACTAGAAAGTGATATGCTGGATGGCCTCAAGAGGTCCGAGTTGCTCAGAATGGTGCAGGATATACAACTAGCTGTTGAATTCCTATGCGAGGCATCTTTAGACTCCGTGCGCCTGGCAGCAAGAGCAGGAGCTACAGCAGCAGCCACTAGAAGGGCCCTCTGGCTAAAGCCCTGGGCGGCGGACGTACAGTCTAAAAATAGACTCCTGTCAATGCCCTTTCAGGGTGACTATCTTTTTGGGAAACAACTAGATGATTTGGTTTCCAAAATTTCTGGGGGAAAATCCGTATGGTTACCCCAAGATAAGACGGCTAAGAAGACTCCTCCCCCGAGGTTTAATAGATATCAGCAGGAGTTCAGGGAGTCTCGGGCCTATAGGCCAGGAAGGCCCTACAGAAGGGGATCTTGGGTTTCCAGGGCCAATTTTCGAGGCCAAGGGAACAAAGAGAGCAGATTCTCTTCCAAAAAAGACCCCCAATGACACCAACCCACAAAAAGTGGGAGCCAGGCTGCTGAAGTTTCAAAGCGCCTGGCAGGAATCCACGTCGGACGAGTGGGTTCTAGAGGTAGTCCGTTCAGGCTACAAAATAGACTTTGTAAGGAAGCCAGGGGATCTCCTGGTTCAGTCTCCTATCCCAGAAGATTTGGAAGAAAGGAGAGCGTTATTGTCCAGCCTAAAGGAAATGCTGGATCAAGAGGTGGTCAGTGTGGTGGCAAAACCGCAAGAATTTCAGGGATGGTTCTCCCGTTTCTTTGTGGTGAGAAAGGCCACAGGGGGATTTCGAACAATCCTGGACCTACGCAGACTGAACAAGTTTATAAGAATAAAGTCGTTCAGGATGGAGTCAATAAAATCAGTTATTTTGGATCTCAATCAAAACGACTTCATGTCCTCAATAGACCTCAAGGACGCCTATCTTCATGTCCCGATCTTCGAAGGGCATCGGAAATTTCTGAGGTTCAGGGTACAAGGGGTCACCTATCAGTTCAACGCGCTCCCCTTTGGTCTGGCAACCTCACCCAGAACATTTACCTACTACCCCCCAGCCAGTCGGTGTTCCCCAAGGGTCAGTCCTTGGCCCTCTTCTCCCTCTACACCACCTCTCTGGGCACCCTCATCAGCTCCTATGGTTTTCATTACCACCTTTATGCTGATGATACCCTAATCTATCTCTCCTCCCCTGACTTATCCCCATCACTTCTGTCCAAGGTCTCCGAATGCCTCACGGCCATCTCAGCCTGGATGACCCAACGCTTCCTGAAACTAAACATGGCTAAAACTGAACTTCTAATCTTCCATCCCCCGAACATCCCCTCTTCTCCCACTATCTCCATCAGCATTGGTGAAACCGAGATCACGTCCACCGACCAAACGCGCTGCCTCGGTGTCATCATTGACTCCTCCCTCTCTTTCACCCCCCACATTCGTGCTCTCTCACAGTCTTGCCGCTTTCACCTACGCAACATCTCACGCATCAGACCATTCCTCTCCACTGACGCGACCAAAATTCTCATTCACTCGCTTGTCATCTCCCGCCTTGACTACTGCAACATCCTTCTCTCTGGGCTACCTCTCACCCGCCTCGCACCTCTCCAATCCATTCTTAACGCTGCTGCTAGGCTCATCTTCCTCTCCTGCCGCTCTACCTCCGCCTCCCCCCTCTGTTTATCTCTTCACTGGCTCCCCATTCCTTTCCGAGTTCTCTTTAAACTCCTCACCACCACCTACAAGGCTCTCTCCTCCTCCACAGCTCCCTACCTCTCTTCACTGATCTCTATCCACACTCCCTCCCGTCCTCTTCGCTCCATCGCTGACCGCCGACTGACCTCTCACCTAATCACCTCCTCCCACTCCCGTGTCCAAGATTTCTCTCGCGCTGCCCCCCTGCACTGGAACAACCTCCCTCCACCCATCAGGCTATCTGATTCCCTTACCTCCTTCAAGCGCTCCCTCAAAACCCACTTTTTTCGACTAGCCTATCCCTCCTCCTAACCTCTTTTGATCCTCCTATCCTGCCTCCGTTCCCCTCCGTTCCTACTTATCCTATTGTATTTCGTTCGTCCACCCACCTATTTTTAGTATGTTAACTCTTATGAGCAGGGCCCTCCTTCCTCACGTACTCACCCTACCTCATTACCTCACCTGTGCTCCTGTCCTGTTCTTCCCTTCCTCTACTTCATCTTCGGTCTCCTTGACTATTTTGACACCTACTTCTGAACTGATGCTGATTTTAGTTCTACCAGCTATACCCCTATTTATACTGTATCTTTCTACACACCCTGTACGTTACCTTGTAATTTTTTTTTTTTTTTTTTGCTATGTACGGCGCTGCGGACACTTTGTGGCGCCTTATAAATAAACGTACTACTACTACTACTACTACTACTACTACTACTACTACTACTACTACTAAATTGCTGGTGGTCATAATTGCATGGCTAAGGCGAAGGGGGATAAGGCTATACCCTTATCTGGACGTCATCCTGATTGTGGCAGAATCAGAGGCTCTCCTAATACAGCACACAGCAGAGGTGGTAGAGTGCCTAAAGTCTCATGGGTGGCTTATAAACGAGAAAAAGAGTCATCTCGCCCCAACTCAAGAAATACAGTATTTAGGAGTGATTTTAAATACCCGAGACCTAAAGGTGTCTCTGACAGAGGTCAGGAGAAACAAGCTGGTAAAAAAGGTAGAGTGGATGAAAAAGAGGACAGTGGTCTCATCACGGGACTGCATGGAAACCTTGGGGCTCATGTCAGCAGCCCTAGAAACAATGCCGTGGTCTCGGTTCCACATGCGAAGACTCTAGGCATGTTTTTTAATACAATGGGACAAAGACAGCAGGGAGTTGAACCAATGAATAACACTGTCAAATGCAGCCAAGAGAGATTTGGATTGGTGGTCCGATACGGAACGTCTGGCACGAGGAAAAAGCTTTGCCACCCGGGAACAGGTGGTAATCACGACAGACGCCAGCCAGTACGGCTGGGGAGCAACGTGTGCCAGCCAGATAGCCCAAGGCCACTGGTCAGTAGAATGGCAAGCAACCCACTCCAACCTGAGAGAGATGGAGGCAGTGTACCGAGCATGCATTCACTTCCAGGCTCAAGTACAAGGCAGAGAACTGGTTGTAAGATCCGACAATCAGGCGGTGGTGTCTTACATAAATCACCAAGGGGGCACAAAAAGCAGAGCATTGCTAGAACAGACGTCCAAGATACTCGAGTGGGCAGAAGCCAGGGTAGTAAACATCTCGGCAGTATTTCTCGCGGGGAAGGACAATGTAATAGCAGACCGGCTAAGCAGAGAGAAATGCTTGCCAGGCGAGTGGGCCCTCAACAGCACAGTCTTCGACAGTTTAGTAAGAAAGTGGGGCAGGCCACAAGTAGATTTGATGGCAACAGAAATGAACAGGAAAGTGCCAGTTTACTTTTCAAGGTTCCGGGAACCCCAGGCTGCTCAAGTCGACGCCCTGACGGCAGTATGTGTCTTTCCTCCGATTCCCGTAATCCCAAGACTACTAAAGAAAATCCAGAGGGAAAACGTACAAGTCATGGCAATTCTACCACATTGGCCCAGGAGGGCGTGGTTCAGCACTGTGTGCAGGCTGGCAGTAGACGGTCCATGGAGGTTACCAGCAATTCAGGACTTGCTATCGCAGGGACAAGTAACGAGGGCACAACCCCCGTCTTGAAACCTGACGGCCTGGTTACTGAGACCAAGACATTAGCGGCAAAAGGCTTTGATAAAGAGGTCATTGGGACACTACTCCAAGCCAGGAAAAGTTCCACAATTAAAACATACTATAGAATATGAAAGAGATATGTGTATTGGGCAAGAAGTGAGCAGAAAGACCCAAAGGCGGTGGCGTCAATATTAAGCTTCCTACAGCGGGGTCTCCAGATGGGCCTCTCAGGTAGTACCTTGAAGGTACAGATATCAGCGCTAGCCTCCATGCTAGACTGGGATGTAGCGAACAACAGGGATGTCCGCCGATTCATGCAGGCGGTGAGAAGACTGAAGCTAAGAATTAGGAATCCATTACCACCGTGGGACCTAAACTTGGTGCTAGGTGTTCTCATGGAAGACCCCTTTGAACCAATGCATGAAATATCACTCAAACTATTATCTTGGAAGGTGCTATTTCTGGTGGCCATAACTTCAGCTCGCAGAGTCTCGGAGTTACAGGCATTGTGGATAGATGAACCTTACCTGAACTTCTATGAAGATAAGGTGACTTTAAGAACAAATCCACAGTTTGTCCCGAAAGTGGCATCAGAATTTCATGTAAATCAGGAAATTGTGCTCCCGTCCTTTTGTTCCAACCCATCAAACAGCAAGGAGGAGCGTCTTCATACATTAGACGTAGTCAGGGCCCTTACTGTCTACAAACAAAGGACAGCAGAATTGCGACAAGCAAGAAATTTGTTTATATTGATAGGAGGACACAGAAAAGGTCAAGCGGCGTCGAAACAAACGCTATCAAGATGGATCAGGGAGTGTATCTTAAAGGCATACCAAATAAGAAGGGCGGTGCCGCCAGAAGGGCTTAAAGCTCACTCCACAAGGTCGATGGCCTCATCCTGGGCGGAGAAGGAATCCGTCTCAGTTTTGGAACTGTGCAAAGCAGCAGGATGGTCATCGGTTCATACCTTTACAAGACATTACAGAGTCGATGTAATGTCATCATCAGATGCCAAGTTTGGGAGAAGAATCCTTAGCGCGGCAGTCTTGTGAAAAAATAAAAGAAGAAGAAGAAATTATTTTTTGTTATTATAGCCGAATTAGGCTTATGTTTCAGTTTACATGAGTATTAACCCCCCCTGAGTTGATGTACTGCTTGGGTATGACCCATGAGTGAGGGCTGCCATGGGGGAGGTAGAGGAAACACAGAGTTATTACCTGGTAATGGGTTTTCCTCTACTCCACCATGGCAGCATATGTTCCCTACCCTCACTTGTTGTTATTAATATGTTGTGTACTAATCCGTTATGTTTTTAAGCTGGAGAATTCAAAGACACAGGAGGAAGGAGGAGGAGCCCTTTTATGGGGGCTGGTGTCTTTCTTTCCTTTCCAATGCACTACCCAGAAGGGAGAAACCCATGAGTGAGGGCTGCCATGGTGGAGTAGAGGAAAACCCATTACCAGGTAATAACTCGGTGTATCCCATTAGACTGCAGAATGGACAGGTGGATGAGATACTCTATCCCAAATAATAGTAATATTTGTTATCCGGTATAATGACAATTTGTGTAGCATATGCAAAATGATTCTGTTTTTCTCTATAGTGGTATATGCAGTAGGTGTACAGAAATAATAGCTGCTGTAGCAGCAGCCTCAACTTATACGCTCCACAGCAATCTCCAGCAATAATCATGTTAAGGATTAAGAGACGTCCATCATTTATGTCTCGGGTAGCTTGAGTGTCCTAGGGCACCTTCCAGGAGATGTTACAATGTTTATATAAAAAAATAATTTATAGACGGTAGGATGGGCAGCACACCTCCAAGTAGAAATAGCCGTGCTCCGGTGCCCTTCCTTGACAGACCTGTGAGGGGTCCCCCAGTATTATACAATGTGACGCTGGCGGCACACAGAGGCAATAAACGAGACAGAGACGCAGTCTTAATCTTGATTAAGACTGCGTCTCTGTCTCAAGAAAAAGAAAAACTGAGTTGAAATCATCTTTTTCTTTTGGCTCTAACGTGTTTGGATATAAGGGAAATATCCCATAACTCAGAATAGGCGACTCTCTCAAATCATATAGGCGCCAAGGGATTTTTCACACAAAATCTTTTTCAGTGCGTCTCTGTCTCGTTTATTGCCTCCGGGTGCCGCCAGCATCACATTATATATATATATATATATCTATATATAGATATATATAGATATATATATATATATATATATATATACAAACAGCTTAGAAGACCTGGTACTCCAGCATAATAAGCAACAATAGGGTGACACGATCCACCATGCACAATGTATTGATTGTATTTTTACCCACTTATATGCCATGACAAAGGGGCAGTGTAGCCCCAAAACGTTTGCCGTCTTTTTTGCAGTGTAATACACTTTTTAACAAAAAGTCCATGGAGTGCCTTCTTTCCTCCATCGTCTATATATATATATATGTATGTGTATGTATGTGTATGCGTCTTCACTTGTACCTTGACAAAGGGGTGATCCGATACCCCGAAACGTTGGTTCCTCACCTATGATTTGAATACACTTTTTTGAAAAACCTTGGAGTGCCACTGCCTGCTTCCTGTTTGTTCTACTATTTGTTTCCAGAGGGCACCCAGGTATTTACCTCCATGAGTTGGAGTGCCAGTCCGCCTTCTACAAATATATGTATGTATGTATATGTATATATATATGTGTGTGTTTATATATATATATATGTGTGTGTATATATATATATATATATATATATATATATATAGACAGCACGAAGGTAGCGGCACTCTCGGGAAATAAAGGACACGTACTCAGCAAATTGCTTAACGTTTCAAATCTTGTTAGGATTTTTCATCAGAAGCAACAAAGTAAGTGAAAAGACAGTGAATAAATACCTGATCCAAAGATGTGCACAGCTGATCAATCACGGCTCCTACTTCCGGTAGCGTCTGCACGCGTATCTCGGCATCCACTGATGATGTCACCAGCAATACCCGGTTGCCAGGTAACGGGTTTACTGCGTCCTGTCCGACCAGTGAATTCCGTGTTGTCTAGCTGACGCATCTGCGCGGTACGGGACATTGTGCAACCATCCATACACGCTGCTGGCGTCTCCAGCACTTCACGATCGCTAGGAAACAGGCACGCTGCGTACTGTCCGATCCACGGCATCCGCGTTGCTTAGTAACAATACTGTGGGCTGAGGCATGATCACTACCCGTGTCAGTCAGTTGCCGGGAGATCAGTGTCTGAAAAAAATACATAAATAAGTTGCTTGCTCACATCAGAAACGGCATGTGATAACATGTATGTTGACATACAAAAAATTTTGAGAGCAATAATTCAACATATTGAAGTATATAGTGCTAACTTATGCAGAGATCAGTACAGATCATTGCCTCCAAAACAAGGAATAAAATCCTAGATAATTATTAAAGTTGCAATATAAAAAAACACTTAATTATCAGTGAATATCAGAAGATATATATGCAGGCCACTATGTGGATCTAGAAAAAACAGCTGAAGTTAAGTTGTTCATTCAGTCCGTGTGGACTGACAGTGTCCAATGTATATATCCATCGGGCTTCCCTTTGAAGTAGGGTCTTTGCCCGGTCGCCACCCCGTGGGTTAGGAGATACACCATCGATGATTTTGTATCGGATGGATGCTGGATTGTGCCTCTGTAGCCGGAAATGCCTAGCTACTGGCTGTTCTGTATCCTTGCCCTCTGTCGCTAGCCTGATGGCACTTCGATGTTGGGCCATCCTCTCCTTCAGCTTGCAGGTGGTCTTGCCCACATAGGCGAGGCCGCAGGGGCACTTTATCAGGTATATAACGTGGGTGGAATTACATGAGAACACTTGCTTGATTTTAAATATTTTACCTGTACGTGGGTGGGAGAATGTGTCACCTGTCTCAAGAAAGTTACAGGTGGCACATCCCAGGCAGCGGTAGTTGCCAGGTTTTTTTGTTAAGAAGTGGGCTGTCTGCTCCTTCTTGGCTTTCAAAGGCCCTGTTTTAACTACCCAGTCTCTAATGCTTTTATTTTTTCTATAGCAGGGCACTAGAGTTGTGTCCTTGAGAAGGGGAAGTTCAGGGTCTGTATTGACGACAGGCCATAATCTCTTTGCTTTGCCCATCACCTTCATGTTTGTGTCAGAAAAATCTGTAACAAAGATGATTTTATCTTCCATTGATTTTTTTGGGTTAATAACCCGAAAGTTCTCCTTAGGAATTTTCATCACCCGGTCAACGGCTTTATCAATTGTACTTTTTTCATAACCTCGTTCGAGGAACCTTTTTGACATTGCCTTAATTTGTACCACCTCATCCTCCAGATCACTGCAGATCCTACGCACCCTGCACAATTGGGAGAATGGTAATGACCGTTTGAGTGGCTCCGGGTGAGAACTAGATGCCAGGAGTAGTGAGTTGCCATCGGTGGGTTTAGAGAACACCGAAGTATTAATTAGACCATCTTTAAGTCTAACAAGAACGTCCAAGAATGCTATTTCAACCTCATTGTGATTGAAGGTGAACTTGATGTCATTGTCTTGGGTATTAATGTATTGCATGGTGTTCTCAAATTCTGCTACTGTGCCCCTCCATATGACAAACACGTCGTCAATGTAGCGTTTAAAAAAGACACATTTAGAGGTGAAGTCTGCATTGCCAAAGAATAGGTCTCGTTCAAGCTGAAACATGAAGCAGTTCGCGTATGTCGGAGCTACGCAGGCCCCCATCGCTACTCCCTTGGTCTGGATAAAGAATTCTTCTTGAAAGATAAAATAGTTTCTAATAAAAACTAATTCAAGCAGTTTAAGGAAGAGATCCACATTTGGACCTTGGTAGAGAGGGTTGTCCGTGATGAGTCTTCTGGTTGCAGAGATACCCCTATCATGGGGTATGCTCGTATATAGACTCACAATGTCGATTGTGCAGAGTAGGTAATGTCCCTCCGTGAGGTCCATCTTGGTTAGTTCATTTAAGAACATCGTTGTGTCCCGTAGGTATGTGTCTTCTACCTGGATGACCGACTGAAGGTATGTATCTAGGTACTTCGAGATGTCATACATCAGTGACCCGCGCCCCGAGATGATGGGCCTCCCGGGGGGGGGGTTTTAAGACACTTGTGTATCTTTGGTATCAGATACAGAACTGGTACCAGTGGTGTCCGGTTAATCAGGGAAGAGTACATTTTCTTAGTGATTTGTCCACATTCGAGCGCCTCCTTTAGAATGGAATCCAACTCATTGATGAACTGATTTGTAGGGTCTTGTCCCAATCTACGATAAATCGTGATATCATCGAGTTGCTTAAATGCCTCTGCCAGATAGTCGCTTGTATTGAGAATAACTATTCCACCCCCCTTGTCTGCAGGGCGGACAGTTATCTCATCACGTTTAGAAAGTGTGACTAGTGCTTTTCTTTCTCTGGAGGACAAGTTGTTGTACATGCCTGGTTTTTTGGTAGGCATTTTATCGATGGCATTTACCATGGATGATGAGAATGCTCGGATGGTTGTGCTGCTTGATGGGGGGTCGAACAGCACACGGGACTTAAGAGGGGGACGGATGGTGTCACTGTTAGTGGGTATTACATTATCCTGGTTGCCAAAAAAATCTTTAAGCCTTAATTGGCGGTTAAATCTGCTCAAATCTACTCGATTGGAGAATGAGTCATATGCACCCGTAGGTACAAAACCCAAACCCCGTTCCAACACGGAATTCTCATCTGGCGAGAGTGGATGGTCCGATATGTTGAATATTACTTTCCGGCTCTTTTGTTTGCCTTCAGTCTTTGCAATGCGGCGGCTTTGTCCCGCTCTTCTTGTATGGGGTCTACCAGGGTACTGCCTTTCGCCCTGGTAGAAATCCCTAAAGGGGGTCTCGTCTGGCCGGTAGAGGATGTACCTTGTCGGTTTTCCCCTACACTGTTTGATGAAACATTATCTGATGTTTCTGTTTCCAGTGGGAATCTTTTATTGGTCCTCTGCCGGAATCGCATTTGTTTGTAGTTACGTGGTGCACCACTGGTCCAGTGGTAAACTTTTTTCTCCTCATAATCCCGATTGACCATCATCAGCTTCTTTTTCTTGAAAGTAATGAGCTCGTTGCGGTATTTAAGCACTTGAGTCTCAAGTTTTTCAAGCCAGTTTTCAGCTGGTTGTTGTTCCAAGCATTTTAGATGTATGGCTTCATAAGCGGAGATTTTATCACGGGTGATCTTGCACTCCCGGGTGGATTCTTCAACCACCAACAGAATTAAATCGAATGAGGCCCGGTTCAAAATAGCTGCCCACTTCCTGCAAAACTCCGCATTGTTGCGGCCTATTGTCGGGGCATTCTTAATTCGAAACGCCCGAGGGATTTTTTTCTGTATACAGTATAATACTCCGAAAGGGTTATGCTGTGGAGATCAAAGTCCGTCTCATGCTTTCTGAGGCGTAATAGGTTCTGGAAGATATGCTGTGCAGAGACATCTGCTGTTAATAGGCATTTATCCTTTCTTAGGATGTTTTCCACCTCCGTCTCTGTAAACAAGAACGTGTCGCCAGTTGGTAGGTCGACATCCAACATCCCCAGTGATGCACCAGTCTCCTGAGTAGACATGTTAGTCACTAAGCCGTCACTGATTCACCTCGTGAGAAATAGACAAGAAACAGTGCACAAAAACTTGGGATCTGATAAATCCGAATGGGGGGTGCCATAAGGGTGTGTTGTTCCACTTGCAATATAAAGTCCAGTATATCGGCACTCTCCCCGCAATAAGCTTGATAACCAGCCCCGGGTGCCCTCTTGGGTAGACCAGTAATGTAGACAGCACGAAGGTAGCGGCACTCTCGGGAAATAAAGGACACGTACTCAGCAAATTGCTTAACGTTTCAAATCTTGTTAGGATTTTTCATCAGAAGCAACAAAGTAAGTGAAAAGACAGTGAATAAATACCTGATCCAAAGATGTGCACAGCTGATCAATCACGGCTCCTACTTCCGGTAGCGTCTGCACGCGTATCTCGGCATCCACTGATGATGTCACCAGCAATACCCGGTTGCCAGGTAACGGGTTTACTGCGTCCTGTCCATCCGTCCGTCCAGTGAATTCCGTGTTGTCTAGCTGACGCAACTGCGCGGTACGGGACATTGTGCAACCATCCATACACGCTGCTGGCGTCTCCAGCACTTCACTGGTCTACCCAAGAGGGCACCCGGGGCTGGTTATCAAGCTTATTGCGGGGAGAGTGCCGATATACTGGACTTTATATTGCAAGTGGAACAACACACCCTTATGGCACCCCCCATTCGGATTTATCAGATCCCAAGTTTTTGTGCACTGTTTCTTGTCTATTTCTCACGAGGTGAATCAGTGACGGCTTAGTGACTAACATGTCTACTCAGGAGACTGGTGCATCACTGGGGATGTTGGATGTCGACCTACCAACTGGCGACACGTTCTTGTTTACAGAGACGGAGGTGGAAAACATCCTAAGAAAGGATAAATGCCTATTAACAGCAGATGTCTCTGCACAGCATATCTTCCAGAACCTATTACGCCTCAGAAAGCATGAGACGGACTTTGATCTCCACAGCATAACCCTTTCGGAGTATTATATACAGAAAAAAATCCCTCGGGGGTTTCGAATTAAGAATGCCCCGACAATAGGCCGCAACAATGCGGAGTTTTGCAGGAAGTGGGCAGCTATTTTGAACCGGGCCTCATTCGATTTAATTCTGTTGGTGGTTGAAGAATCCACCCGGGAGTGCAAGATCACCCGTGATAAAATCTCCGCTTATGAAGCCATACATCTAAAATGCTTGGAACAACAACCAGCTGAAAACTGGCTTGAAAAACTTGAGACTCAAGTGCTTAAATACCGCAACGAGCTCATTACTTTCAAGAAAAAGAAGCTGATGATGGTCAATCGGGATTATGAGGAGAAAAAAGTTTACCACTGGACCAGTGGTGCACCACGTAACTACAAACAAATGCGATTCCGGCAGAGGACCAATAAAAGATTCCCACTGGAAACAGAAACATCAGATAATGTTTCATCAAACAGTGTAGGGGAAAACCGACAAGGTACATCCTCTACCGGCCAGACGAGACCCCCTTTAGGGATTTCTACCAGGGCGAAAGGCGGTACCCTGGTAGACCCCATACAAGAAGAGCGGGACAAAGCCGCCGCATTGCAAAGACTGAAGGCAAACAAAAGAGCCGGAAAGTAATATTCAACATATCGGACCATCCACTCTCACCAGATGAGAATTCCGTGTTGGAACGGGGTTTGGGTTTTGTACCTACGGGTGCATATGACTCATTCTCCAATCGAGTAGATTTGAGCAGATTTAACCGCCAATTAAGGCTTAAAGATTTTTTTGGCAACCAGGATAATGTAATGCCCACTAACAGTGACACCATCCGTCCCCCTCTTAAGTCCCGTGTGCTGTTCGACCCCCCATCAAGCAGCACAACCATCCGAGCATTCTCATCATCCATGGCAAATGCCATCGATAAAATGCCTACCAAAAAACCAGGCATGTATAACAACTTGTCCTCCAGAGAAAGAAAAGCACTAGTCACACTTTCTAAACGTGATGAGATAACTGTCCGCCCTGCAGACAAGGGGGGTGGGATAGTTATTCTCAATACAAGCGACTATCTGGCAGAGGCATTTAAGCAACTCAATGATATCACGATTTATCGTAGATTGGGACAAGACCCTACAAATCAGTTCATCAATGAGTTGGATTCCATTCTAAAGGAGGCGCTCGAATGTGGACAAATCACTAAGAAAATGTACTCTTCCCTGATTAACTGGACACCACTGGTACCAGTTCTGTATCTGATACCAAAGATACACAAGTGTCTTAAACCCCCCCCCCCCGGGGGGCCCATCATCTCGGGGCGCGGGTCACTGATGTATGACATCTCGAAGTACCTAGATACATACCTTCAGCCGGTCATCCAGGTAGAAGACACATACCTACGGGACACAACGATGTTCTTAAATGAACTAACCAAGATGGACCTCACGGAGGGACATTACCTACTCTGCACAATCGACATTGTGAGTCTATATACGAGCATACCCCATGATAGGGGTATCTCTGCAACCAGAAGACTCATCACGGACAACCCTCTCTACCAAGGTCCAAATGTGGATCTCTTCCTTAAACTGCTTGAATTAGTTTTGATTAGAAACTATTTTATCTTTCAAGAAGAATTCTTTATCCAGACCAAGGGAGTAGCGATGGGGGCCTGCATAGCTCCGACATACGCGAACTGCTTCATGTTTCAGCTTGAACGAGACCTATTCTTTGGCAATGCAGACTTCATCTCTAAATGTGTCTTTTTTAAACGCTACATTGACGACGTGTTTGTCATATGGAGGGGCACAGTAGCAGAATTTGAGAACACCATGCAATACATTAATACCCAAGACAATGACATCAAGTTCACCTTCAATCACAATGAGGTTGAAATAGCATTCTTGGACATTCTTGTTAGACTTAAAGATGGTCTAATTAATACTTCGGTGTTCTCTAAACCCACCGATGGCAACTCACTACTCCTGGCATCTAGTTCTCACCCGGAGCCACTCAAACGGTCATTACCATTCTCCCAATTGTGCAGGGTGCGTAGGATCTGCAGTGATCTGGAGGATGAGGTGGTACAAATTAAGGCAATGTCAAAAAGGTTCCTCGAACGAGGTTATGAAAAAAGTACAATTGATAAAGCCGTTGACCGGGTGATGAAAATTCCTAAGGAGAACTTTCGGGTTATTAACCCAAAAAAATCAATGGAAGATAAAATCATCTTTGTTACATATTTTTCTGACACAAACATGAAGGTGATGGGCAAAGCAAAGAGATTATGGCCTGTCGTCAATACAGACCCTGAACTTCCCCTTCTCAAGGACACAACTCTAGTGCCCTGCTTTAGAAAAAATAAAAGCATTAGAGACTGGGTAGTTAAAACAGGGCCTTTGAAAGCCAAGAAGGAGCAGACAGCCCACTTCTTAACAAAAAAACCTGGCAACTACCGCTGCCTGGGATGTGCCACCTGTAACTTTCTTGAGACAGGTGACACATTCTCCCACCCACGTACAGGTAAAATATTTAAAATCAAGCAAGTGTTCTCATGTAATTCCACCCACGTTATATACCTGATAAAGTGCCCCTGCGGCCTCGCCTATGTGGGCAAGACCACCTGCAAGCTGAAGGAGAGGATGGCCCAACATCGAAGTGCCATCAGGCTAGCGACAGAGGGAAAATATACAGAACAGCCAGTAGCTAGGCATTTCCGGCTACAGAGGCACAATCCAGCATCCATCCGATACAAAATCATCGATGGTGTATCTCCTAACCCACGGGGTGGCGACCGGGCAAAGACCCTACTTCAAAGGGAAGCCCGATGGATATATACATTGGACACTGTCAGTCCACACGGACTGAATGAACAACTTAACTTCAGCTGTTTTTTCTAGATCCACATAATGGCCTGCATATATATCTTCTGATATTCACTGATAATTAAGTGGTTTTTTATATTGCAACTTTAATAATTATCTAGGATTTTATTCCTTGTTTTGGAGGCAATGATCTGTACTGATCTCTGCATAAGTTAGCACTATATACTTCAATATGTCGAATTATTGCTCTCAAAATTTTTTGTATGTCAACATACATGTTATCACATGCTGTTTCTGATGTGAGCACGCAACTTATTTATGTATTTTTTTCAGACACTGATCTCCCGGCAACTGACTGACACGGGTAGTGATCATGCCTCAGCCCACAGTATTGTTACTAAGCAACGCGGATGCCGTGGATCGGACAGTACGCAGCGTGCCTGTTTCCTAGCGACCGTGAAGTGCTGGAGACGCCAGCAGCGTGTATGGATGGTTGCACAATGTCCCGTACCGCGCAGACGCGTCAGCTAGACAACACGGAATTCACTGGTCGGACAGGACGCAGTAAACCCGTTACCTGGCAACCGGGTATTGCTGGTGACATCATCAGTGGATGCCGAGATACGCGTGCAGACGCTACCGGAAGTAGGAGCCGTGATTGATCAGCTGTGCACATCTTTGGATCAGGTATTTATTCACTGTCTTTTCACTTACTTTGTTGCTTCTGATGAAAAATCCTAACAAGATTTGAAACGTTAAGCAATTTGCTGAGTACGTGTCCTTTATTTCCCGAGAGTGCCGCTACCTTCGTGCTGTCTACATTACTGGTCTACCCAAGAGGGCACCCGGGGCTGGTTATCAAGCTTATTGCGGGGAGAGTGCCGATATACTGGACTTTATATATATATATATATATATATATATATATATACAGGTTGAGTATCCCTTATCCAAAATGCTTGGGACCAGGAGAATTTTGGATAACGAATTATTCTGTATTTCGGAATATTTTAATATTTCAATGATGTATTTTGAAGTGTCTTGCATTTATGCTGTATAAACACATCAACCACATAAAATACACACAAATATATTTCATTTGTTCAAAAAACAAGGTTTTAAAACATGAAACAAAATTTGTGTATTTTGATTCAGATATTGAATTTGAATGCCAAGTAATCATTTTCTTGTACATATATAGTACGAGTTACATATCATGTCCTCAATAGTGCTGTTACAAATCTCCCCAGTGAGTTTTTAGCCAAAAAAAAAATAATAATTAACTTTCTGGAATGTATGGTTTTCGGAATAATTCGTATAACGGATATTCGGATACGGGATACTCAACCTGTGTATATATATATATAGAGAGACTTCAAATAAACTTCAGAGACTCAGTAACGGTCAAACGTTTTCGATGCTTTATTGCATCTTCATCAGGATAAAGAGTGTCGCACATTGCAAGAATATATAGACAGACAAACATTGAACTCACCCCCCGTGCACTCGGTCACCGGCTTCCGGTCAGGTCCAGCACGCCCAGGCGATGACGCAATCAACCAGCTCCGGTTGCTAGGACAACATGATGCCAGCGCTGCGGCTGTGTCTAGTCGCCTACTTCCTGCTGCGTCATCTTCACATCCAGCCCATAGGCGCGCACCACCCTCCCGGTAACCAAGGAGACCTGCAATCAACAAAAATACATATGTCAAACAAAATACAATACAATAAACAAGGTTAAAAAACTGGAAGTATGATAATATATGCAAACGGAAAACCTGCATGATGTAATGATATAGTAAAAAAATGAAAGCATCTAGTATCTATAGTTAAAGCTGTAAATGAGCTCATATGTCATTGTATTAATATACAAAAGAATGAAGGAGGATGTGAGTCGCTATATGTAACCAGGCATAGAGATGGAAGACTACCCAAATAGTGGGTGAAGGGATCACAAAAAGCAATGAAAACCTGTGGCCTCGTTTAAGCCATTAGGGGACAGAGTACCAAGCCGGTGTATCCACCTGGCTTCTCTTTGCAGGAGACGTAGTGAACGATCACCTCTGCGTAAGTTATCAGGTTCATGATCGATGATCATGTACCTTAGCATGGATATGTTGTGCCCATTGGTGACAAAATGTCTGGTGACAAGTTGATCACTTCTGCCACTAGCAAATGCAGCTCTCAAGGTAGATTTATGTCCTGCTATCCGTTCCCTCAAGGTACGATCGGTTTACCCGACGTACCCGAGTCCACACGGACATGTGATAAGGTACACAATGTACTTGGTCTTACACGTGACCCTATGTTTAATGGGGATCCTGACCCCCGTATGTGGGTGTGAGAAATCGGCACCAGTATTGAGTGCACGGCATACTGCACAATTAAGGCAACGGAAGCATCCTTTCCTCCATTGTAGGAAGGTGTTCTGGACAGAGTCAGCCTGTTTCATGCCTGTTATATCGGTCTTCATCACCCAGTCCCTGATGTTCTTACCACGTGTGTAACATGACATGAGGGTGGTACTGTTAAGATTGAGATCTGGGTCTGTACTGACTGTGGGCCACAGTTTCCTGGCTGTTTTCTGTATGGTCCCACTACAAATGTTGTAGTGGTTGACCCATGGCATGCGATTGGTGAGGGAAGATTTACTACGAGTTTTAAGAGTGTCTGGTCGGTCACAAGCCAGAGCTCTATTCCTTGCTAAATCAAGTTGATTGAGTTTATATCCCCGGGCCAAAAAATCAGCATACATCCTGTCAATGTGTTTGACAGCAGTATCACAATTAGAGCAGATTCTTATTGCTCTTAAAAATTGGGAGTACGGTAAGGAATACTTGAGTTTATCAGGATGGAAGCTGGCCGCATGGAGAGTAGTGTTCCTATCAGTATCTTTACGGTAAATCTCTGTACTGATCTGGCCCTCACTAAGGGCCTTATTTTGGTTCATTCTTTCTGACAAAATCCTTCTTAGATGGGCAAAACCATGTGCACTGCAGGTGGGGCAGATGTAACATGTGCAGAGAGAATTAGATTTGGGTGGGGTTTTACTTCAAAGTGAGATCTATATTGCAGTGTAAAAATAAAGCAGTCAGTATTTTCCCTGCACAGAAACAAAATTACTCACCCAAATCTAATTCTCTCTGCACATGTTACATCTGCCCCCCCTGCAGTGCACATGGTTTTGTCCATCTAAGAAGGATTTTGTCAGAAAGAATGAACCAAAATAAGGCCCTAAGTGTCACCTGTACATCCAGATAGTTGACACTACTGGTACTGATGTTGTAAGTAAACTGTACAGGGTGTCCAGATGAATTGTGTGACCCTATAAACTCCTCTAGTAACAATTGATCACCTGTACAGATCAAGAACAGGTCATCAATGTACCGTTCGTACATCAGTGTATTTGTGGAAAAAATGTTATTACTGAACATGATGTCATCCTCCACACTATACATATAGGCATTGGCGTACGATGGGGCCACATTGGACCCCATCGCACAGAGAGGGGTTTTGGATCCGCACAGACTTGAAAACTCATTATTTCAAAACATCGCACAGAAAAATGTATCTAATTACCAATATTATAGACTACTTTTTACCATTATTGTAGTCATAGATTGGTGGTGCGCCCAACACATTCAGTATTGTGACTGAATAAAAGGGAGTTTTGTTTGCGGAGGGCAAACAGAAAGACAAATGTGCCTTTTTGGGCGCACTCTTTTGTTTAATCATTAAATGATAATATTAGTTATTTAAAACATCACTTTTATTTAGACTCTGCACCTAAAAAATAAGAGGCAATTGTAGCTCATACATTGTACAGTCAATTAATATTGTGCACTGTTATCTACACGTGAATAAAAAGTTTTTCAACTAGACTTTGTGTTATTGTATGGACTATGCATTCATTCTAGCTGTCTACAAATATTCAACAGACTTACTCATCATGTGCCTTTTATTGGCTGGCTTCGTCTCTTACAATACACAGTCTACAAGTTATACATATTTGTGTGTGTGCATAACAAGCATTTTTTTATAAATTTTTCATTTTATTAAATATTCTCGCACATAGTTAAAGAAGGCCCACGTGAAAAATTGCCCCCACAACCGGTGGCTCCTGTACATCTACTGTTTGACCACCTTGCCTATGTTACCAGCCGACTATTAGCCAGGAGTCTCCTCACTGGTTACTGGGTCGGCCCCTAATTCGCACCGTGGGGTTCTAGTTATGGTTAAGGCACATGGGTAACCATATGGCATTGGTGTCAAATGAGAGTATCAGGTGGGTTGTATACGGGAGCTAGGGTACAGATCACTTCTGCTTTCCAGTCCAGCCGGATAGGTCCCCTGATGCTTTTCAGTATTGCAGGGATAACCTCTCAGACTGGGTGGATGAGAGAGTGATAGAAAGGTGATTGCCAGTAGCAGAGTGTCAGACCACCTATCAACCGGACTTCTGCTTTCAGGGATCTGTCAAGACATCGAATCCTTGATGAGAGAGTCCTAGGTTGTCAGGTGTGTGTCTAACGAATTGGTGTTTATATAGATAAAGATAGAAAGTGCCCAGTATCTGACCAAATCGGTTTAAATTTAGTGAGTGTTTGGTATGGCTGCAGAATAGTAAATTAACACCCACTGTGTGAAGAGTTCCCTATAACACAAGGGTGTTGGTACCTTATTGCCCTACGTTGTTGTGAGCATAAGTATACATTCTGAAATCACTGTGCCCTATTGTTCTAAATCAGTAATGCATCAGTTGGGCTATACACACCTGCAATCAAGTGCATTTAAAAAAAAAAAAAAAAACATTTATTTATCAGATCCCATCTCTGTTGAATTGGATGGTGTGTACAGAGTAATCGGAAGTTACAGCAAATTTTGCTAACCCAATTATACCAGTACCACGATCTTATGGCTGGTTAAATACAATTAATTATATCACAGATTGTGGCACCAACATTCTGCTCATGAAGTCAGGACCACAGTTCACACTGATACCTGTTACTACTGGCACATTTTCACTGCAGCAAAGATTTTCCACTGCTGGTAGAATTAAGTTATATCCACCACAAACACTCCAATTACCAATTATAACCTTAAGTCAGCCTGATACCTTATTTTTGCTGGCCTAATTTTGCTCCAGCACGGAAACTTTTCTGCTGATTGAACCAATTAAAGCCTCCGACATACACACTCTGCTCAAGGCTGGCAGAAATTCACAGATGTACACGTACCCCATCGCACAGCCAGATGCCTGCAGAAAAAACATGCCATAAAAAATAAAGTAATTACAGGTGAGTACCATTTCTAGTAAGTCGATTATTAATCTCACATCAAGACCCACATAATGTGAACTGTTATTGATCAGTCTTATGACAGCCTGCATGCCCTCCTCGTTGGGGATCACAGTATACAGACTGGATATATCCAGACTGCATAGGATGGAGCCAGTGGGGTTAGTGTTGATCTGTTGGAGCTTATTCAGGAAAGAAGTTGTGTCCTGTAAATATCTCGGATGGTTCTGTATACACGGTTGCAAGATAGAATCCAGATAGGTAGATACTTTATGAAAGAGTCCGTTGCGGGCCGATATAATCGGACGCCCTGGTGGATTGTTAATGGACTTATGTATCTTAGGCAGCGAGTAGATAATAGGGACCACTGGTGCCTCGTTGATGAGTGCCGTCATCAGTTTTTTAGAGATGACACCGTCAGTTACTGCCAATTGCAGTCGATCCTCCAATCGCTTTCCAAAGATCAAAGTTGGATCTTGTTGCAAACGTCGGTACACATTCCCATCATCCAGTTGTCTTTTTAATTCAGCCGTGTAGTCAGTCAAATTTTGTATAACGATGGCCCCGCCTTTGTCCACGTGTATATATATATATATATATATATATATATATATATATATATGTGTGTGTGTGTATGTGTATGTGTATATATATATATATATATATATATATATATGTGTGTGTGTGTGTGTGTTTTTGAGTTTTGATAAGAGGGGTGCAGAAAAGGTAGCCAGGTGAGGCACTGCCTCACCTGCCATTGACTTTTTACTGCACAGTTGTTTTTTTATCATTTTTATTTGAAGCTTTTTAAAATATAAACAAGACATATACATTTAACATCAGCAATAAATAAACATTACCATCCACAAACATTACAAACATTACACTACTTGCAACACCACAGAACATATTAATGCACATTACTTGCAACATGATTTCACCTAACTTCGATATTTCTTTAGGTCCTCACGCTCTCTCTCCTATCTTCTACTATTTAGTTACCTTCCTATACTTAAACCAACTACTTTGCTAAATCCACCTCTGATTATACTCTGGATCCTAGTTTTACTGTTTTTACTGACCTTTCCAGTCTTAATTTACCATATGTGTTTCATTAATTTTACTATTGGTGCATTTTTAAGTGTATTTAGCATATGTTATACTTTTCCCTACCTTACTTTTTTATATAACAACATCATTTATTTTAACTCCCAATACGTGTTTATTCATTAGTGCTCTTTCTTTCGATCATATTTATTTGTGCTATTTCTATCGATCCCTTACTAAGACCTTATTAAGTACAACAACGTGAAGAAGAATTACAAAGACCAAAAGGAGAAAAAAAAACATTTTAGAGGAGGCTGACCCTGTTAATGGCGATTAAATATGACCAAAGAAACAATAAGTGAAAAGCGCAGGTTACGTATTATGTCCGTAACCAGCGTACCCTTTATACCTAGCTACGTGCGAACAAAACGTAGCGCAGCGTAGCGTACCTTTATTGTGTATTGCACACCAAAGAACCAATACCTTAATAAGAGATCCCTTCGCAGTACTCTGACTCTAATCTGCGAATATACCTTTAAGGACAGTGTCCGTAATATACCTTATCGCTATATGCGAATAAACAGACACAACCACAGTATAGAAGTAAGGAGATAGGAACTCCGTAAAAAGATGTATTTAAGTCCCTAACGGACAAAAGGGGGTTACAGGAATACAGGTATAACAAGTGATACAATAGTCTAACAATGAGTATAATAAACAGGCTCTACTAGGGGAAGAAAATACAGATACAGGATACAATCAGCCAACAATACAATGAAAATAAGTACCGTGAATGCAACCATTTACCGTCCCATCAAATATGCGCAGCGCAGTCCGGTCGGAGCTCGCTATCGTTCAGGGTTGAACTATAGCCCGGTCGAAGGTCAGGGAAAGGAAGATGTGCCGAAGTGACCAAGGCCGCCCTGGGTCACCTATCTTATAGGGTCAGAAGGGGGAGGTCAAAGGCCATTCCTATTGGTCGGGGGTCGTATGTCAGGTTCTCTGTGATTGGGGGTAAAATGATGCACCTGGTTTGAATAGGTGCAGGGGAGTGAACTTTGGAGTCCTTTGTTTGTTGGTATCGTCGTCAGGGGTTGTAAATAGCAGTAGAAACCGGTTACAACTAGATTCCTTTGTTATATACTTTTAAACAGAAACTGTCTTGGAGATATGGATTTTGTCCATAACTATCGGACCGTATGTATTGCGAAATATTCGCAATGACCGGAATACTGCGCATAAGAAACGGAACGTAACGATACTAAACATGATACAGATGGATGTATGCAATGCTAACTAAGCTATGTGTGGCGTTCTAAACCTTTAACTATATTTTATTTAGTGTCAGTATGTTCTTATAAATTTATGTGTAATAGTATGGCTACGCTTCTGGTCCACTTTGTCACACAGACTCGGGTATGGAAACTTTATTTGCGCAACTCTGCGAACCAAAATGGCGGCCATACTATCCTAAAATGGCGTGTATGCAACTCGACTTTAACAACCCTTATTCAATTCTCTTTACCCCATTATACATTTTCCCTCCCCCTATATATATCCCTTATTATACCACCCTCCCCATACCCTGTAGAATTTTGTTACTGTTTTCCTTGGCATGTGAATATATTTCTCGTGCTCTATTGTGATATTTACTAATTCTATCCATTTACTAATATCTGGACCTTCTTTGGCCATCCAGGATCTCGCAATACTAACCTTTGCAATCGCGCAGAGGTTTAAAGCAATTTGTCTTATTTCTGATGTAGTGTTTTATCGGGGCCAAATACCCAGGATACAGCTGCTTGGCTGCACACTATGTTGTGGGATTCCTAGATCTATCAGTATATCCCTGACCTCTTGCCAGAGGGTTTGCACCTTTTTACACTGCCAAAGCAAGTGGAAAAGCGAGCATCCCAGTTCCCCACACTTTGGACAATTATCCACTTTGTTGCCCGCAAATCTACTCAACTTCACAGGGGTTATGTAGGTCCTATGTAATATATCTATTTGGACCTGCTGGACTCTAAGGGAAAAAGTCGCGCCCCTTGTTGATGCCATGGCCAGTATCCAGTCCTCATCACTAATCTCTGGAATGTCTGTCCTCCACTTAGTTCTCAATTCTGGGAGATCATTCTCTTGATTAAAATTTAAAAGATATTTATACATTTTAGAGACTCTCTGCCCTCTACTAGTCTTGTTAATAAAGCTTTTTACTGGTGTTTCAATAATTATTTGTGAGTTCTCACCCCCAATATATTGGGAGAGTGCACTCCTCTTTTGCAAATATCTGAAGAACATTGTTTTAGGTATCCCATATTTATCCTGAAGTTGTGAGAAAGATTTTAGTGTGTTGTTGTCATATACCTGCCCCAATACATTAATACCATAATTGTTCCATAATCTACCCCCTTGTTCTACTTTCAATTTGTCCATGTGTTTGAAGGAAAAGAGGTGCATATCAGGATCAAGTCCTTTGTGGTTGGTAACTCTACCCACTCGTTTCCATACCTTAATTGCCTGAACCAAGATCGGTGGTGTCCTCCAGCCACACCCCGCCACCAAGACTACTTGTAGCTTGGCATTGCCATCCCTCCCCGTTCTCGCTCTCTAATCAGGGTATCATTTTTAATTTGTTTGTTTCTCCATATGAAAGATGTAATTATACTATTAATTTTCCTGAATGTTTCTTCGCCAATAAATATCGGGGATTGTTGAAAAATGTACAAGAACTTGGGCAGGATCACCATTTTTATGAGATTTATGCGCCCCATCAAAGTTAATGGTAACTTCATCCAGCATTTACACTTGATTTTAATGTCTTCAATTAAAGGGGTTACATTATCTGCATAAAAACTTTTAGGGTCCTTAGAAATAACAATCCCCAGGTATTTAAATTTTTTGGACACTGGAAGAGGGGTATCCACCCTAGAGTCTCCCCGACCTTCCTCTTTCACTATCAATAGATGGGATTTATTCCAATTAACTGTAAGCCCAGAAAAGAGCCCAAACTCACTGAGTAGGGCTATCACAATCGGCAGGTCCCTATGATAGTTTGCTATACCGACTAGCAGGTCACCTGTGTATAAGGATACAATATTATGTTTTTTTGTCCTTAGGTTCCTCTCTATCCCAAGCGCCTCTCTTATTTTGCATGCTATTGGCTCTATTGCCACTGCAAACAGCAGTGGCGATAAGGGGCACCCCTGACGTGTGCCTCTTGACAGGGAGAAGGGCTCTGACACAAATCCATTCATAGCTACTCTGGCTGTTGGATTTCCATACAGCAAGAAGATCCTTCTGATATAGCGTGGTCCGAAGCCGAAGGCCTTCAATACTGCACGCAGGTATGGCCACTCAACCGAGTCGAACGCCTTGTTGGCGTTGAACGACGCCACCGCAGCCTCCGCCCCTTTAAAGTCTAGTGTCTGGAGATATGTAAAGACCCGTCTAAGATTTTCCGAGGTAGCTTTCCCACTCATGAACCCTGTTTGATCTGGGCTCACTATATTCTTGACTACCCAATTCAGTCTGTTAGCCAGTATTTTAGCATAGATCTTCGCATCGGCTGTAATCAAGGATATTGGCCGGTACGAGTCTACATTCATTGGGTCCTTGCCACTCTTAGGAATGACCGTGATCACTGCCTCTGTCATTGAGTCTGCTATTTTTCCCTCTTCTTCCATTTCCTGAAACAGGTACAACAATCTAGGTATCAAAGCAGAACCAAATTTCTTGTACATCTCCCCCGGCAGCCCGTCAATACCAGGCGCTTTTCCATTCGCCAGTGCAGCTACTGCTGCTTCTATTTCTTCTAACGAGAAGGGGGTCTCCAAACTATTTGCTGTTTCGGGGGTTAATTTTGGTAGTTCAATCCTGCCCATATAGCTTTGTACCTCCTCCTCCCCTCTATCTTTTAATCTAGATTGATATACCTCTTTAAAATGTTTCACAAACACATCAGTAATCTTGGCAGTGTTAGTATGGATTTCTCCAGTATTAGAGGTTATTTTACTCACTATGTTCGTGGGTCTATCTACTTTGGATATTAAGGCCATATATTTCCCTGCTTTGTCCATATTTACATACATTTGATGGGAGCTTTTAAGTATCCTGACTTTGGCCATATTTTGCAAGTGTTCTACCCATTCTTCCTGCGCACTAACCCAGGCCTCTCTATCACTTTCAGTTTTACTTAGAATATATCCTTGTTCATACTCTTTCATTTTAACCTCCAATTCTAATGCTTTTTCTTGTGCCATTTTTTTAATCGTAGTTAACTTCTTAAGCATATAGCCCCTAAAAAAAGCCTTGAATGAGTCCCATACATTAGTACATTTGGTTGTACCTATATTTATTTCAAAGAATCTCTCCATTTCTTCTACTACCTCCTCCGGTTTATCTATCTGCTCCAGCCACCCAGCTTGAAGTCTCCAATACCTATATCCTACCTCCCTTTCTAATTCTATTTGCATGACCACTGGGGAATGATCAGATATTCCGCGGGCTTTATATTCTATTGAGAGGATGCTATTCACAATATTCCCTGATGCAAGTATCAGGTCTATCCTGGAGAAAGATTTTTTGGCTGGAGAGTAACATGAATATTGTCTTTTGCCGCAGGACCATCCTACTTCCCTGATAAAATCTCCTATACCTCTCCTTACATTAACCAACACCCCTTTATTACTCCAACTATCTACTACGGGATTCATAACAGCATTAAAATCCCCTAAACATATTATATTATTTTCTGGGTATGACGCCGAAAAATCCACCGCCATCCTCAATACCTCATACATGAATGGGGGAGGTACGTACACCGACATAATACAGAACCTAACAGCATTGATAAAGCAATACAAGAATATAAATCTACCCCCCGGGTCAATTTTGGAGGTAATACACTCAAATGATATGCTTTTTTTTAACAAGAATTGATACCCCCGAAAAGAGGAGGTAAACGGGGCATGAAAAGAGGAACCAATCCAGGGGCGCCTTAATGAAAGCATTTTATCCCCATACAAATGCGTCTCCTGAAGACATATGATATCCGCATTTAGTGATTTACACTGCTAAAGTACAATTGACTGCTTAACTTTTTCATTCAGTCCTCTCACATTCCAGGTCATACACCTAACCATTGCTGTTTACTTTGACAAACTGTATGTTTTCAGGTAACACCGTATTCACATTCTCTTCCTCCATGAGGCCTAGTTTTGAATATTTTTTTTGTTGTTTTTGTTTTGTTTTTCGTTGCAAGCTACATACATGATTCACATTTACATATATCACATTTAACACATACCCCCCACCTCCCCCCACCCTGTATTACCTACCCCCTTAGGCATACCTACTCCCAACTTAACCCCTTAAACTAAGAACTAACCAGTTTTCCCTTCTTTACCAAGGGGTTGATTAATTAATAGCCACCAAACGCCCGGCCGGCTCTCCAACTTCTATACATATTTAACTTCAGTATATTTCCGTTCCCCCCCCCCCCCTTCCACTCAGCTTTGCACTTATTTGACTTTTCTGGATTTTTATCCCATCCTTTTCTCCCTCGCCCCCCTTTTATATTTATTCAATGCATACATAATCAACCATAGACAGGATTTTTCAGTCCGGACCAAGTTGCTTCCTACCGGGATAATTATTATCTAGCCACTTGGCTGCTTCACCCTGGTTTAGGAAGAATTTTGTTTCTCCTCCTGAGATCAATCACAATTTTGAGGGGTACATCATCGAATATTTCACTTCGAGCTCTCTCATCCTACTTTTAATTTCTCAGAACTTAGCTCTCTCTCATTGCACTTCCAGAGGGAGGTCGGGGAATACTGAGACCTTTGCACCCTTGTATCCAAAGTCCCCTTTATTCCGGGCCATCCTTAAGATTGTGTCTCGGTCCTTGAAATGAAGGATTTTAGCAATAAAGGTCCGCGGCGGGCCTCCTGGAGGCGGTGGCCGGCCCGGCACTCTATGTGCCCTTTCTACAGCAAAATGGGCTGTAAATTCACCCACCCCCAAAACTCCTCTTTCAACCACTCTTCTAGGAATTTTTCGGGAGTCTTTCCTTCCACCCGCTCCTCCAGACCCACAAACCGTACATTGTTACACCTCATCCTCCCTTCAATGTCCAACATTTTAAAGCGCATATCACTTAGCTGCCTCGTCAGTATTTAGACTTGCTTTTGCAATGGCCCAGAAGCATCCTCAATTGTGGACATACGACTTTCAAGTTCAGTCACTCCCTCTCTTGTTTTTTGAGCATCACTCCTTATTAGCATTATGTCCGACTGGACCTGATTTATTTGCTCAGAGAGGCGAACCTCACATTTATTTACTGCGTCAAGGACCTGCTGTAAAGTCACTTCAGGGGTTTGCTGTACACTAGTTGTTTTAGTAGGGGTTGACTGAGGGGTAGCCACCTGTGAGCTGTTAGCAGCATTGGTTTGTATACGTGAAAATTTCTCTAACCGCGCAGCGGCGGTATTCTGGCCTGTTTTACCCATTTTGGGACACGTGGGAAGTGAAAGAAGGAGAGACTTTTTGATACAGATATTGACCAATCCTTTAACCTTTTATCTCATTAACTCTTGATTTGCTGCTGCACGATGTTTCTTAAATTACCAGGTTAGCTGATGTGATCCTGCAGCTGCAGCTTACCAGGGGATCTCTTTATCACCACACCGTCCCACTGTACAGAGAGCAATAAACAAGTAATATGGCTTACCAGCCTGATGTTTTCTAGAGGACCTTATTTCACCTCTGGACCATTGTTGAATGCTTCAGACCTCGATCTCAGGTCCTATTGCGGCCCCAAGTCACCTGCTGCCTCCTGGTGCTGCCAACTGCTGGGCTGCTTTTACTTGCTAGTCCTCACTCCCCCACAGTGTACAGGGATCAGGACGCTCTGTCTCCTGCCCGCTCGCCGCACGTGTCCCCGGGTCAGCCCGCTGTGTCTCCCAGCTGGGGAATTTACTCCTGGCCGTCCGCCTGCAGTGCACCCCGCTCTGCCTGCAATCATTCACCCGCCGCACACGATGCAGCGAGATGCGAGAGGCAGCGAGAGGCTCTGGCGTCTCTTCCTCCTCACTGTGCCTGCGCCTCCTCGCCTGCTCACGTGACGTTCCACCGTCCCTTCCAGGCGCTTTGCAGGGCTGCACAGTCAGCGCGTCTCCGTACCGCTGCCGCCAGGGGATTCCCAGAAGAGTTCACCGCTCGGGTCCCGCGCAGCCACCACCAGAATGATCCCAGATCAAGGGCACATCACCACGTCTTCTCCCCAGGTAGATGCACTGTATGGCGGTGAGGGGAGGGCAGCAGGGACCGCTGAAATGGCTGGAGAGCCGGACCTCACTCCTACACCTTACTCACAGGCTGCCGTGGCCACACCCCCCCCCCACACTTTACTGCACAGTTTTGACGCTAAAAATGATTAGAATAATAAAAATAAGATTTTTTTTTATATAAATTATTTGTATTTTTGACATAATTTATCAATTCAAAACTCTGGCATATATGCTAGTATGACAGAAAAGGCTGTGCCTCACCTGCCTCACCCCACTGCTTCACACTGAACGCTAGATGACCCTGCATTTCTATGAGAATATCATTGAAAATGGCGGCTCACAAAGATGAGGTAATTAGGGAGAGGGGTAAAGGGAGAGAGGGTGGGCCTTTGCAGACATTGCAGGCTTTCAGGGGGGAAATAGCATTGCTGGGGTCTGTTGAGCTTGCACAGTGTCTTCCTGTATGCTGTGTGATTGCCAATGCAGACATTCTTGGCTTTAAGGGGGTTAAAACACACTTCTGGGGTCTGTGTTGCCACAGAACATACACAGTGTCTCCCTGCATGCTGTATGCTGCCTCTGGGTGTGTCTGTGAGCGTCCAGCACAACAGGAAGTTGCCCTGCTAGCAAATCAGCATTAGCAGAGGCAACACGGGAAGCAGGGACATGTCCCTGCACCTTTCACACCAGCCAGTAGTCCGGGAAGAACCCGGGAGCTACCTAGCAGGGTTGAATTGTCGGCAAATTAACCCGGGAACTTGTCCCTGGAACCTTTCACACCAGCGCTAGTCCCGGGTTGTTCCCGGACCCAACCCGGGAATTTAGGCTGGTGTGAAAGGGATATTAGAGAAATAAATGCATGGCTAAGGGAATGGTGCAGGCAGGAAAGGTTCGGGTTCCTAGAGCAATGGTTGGACTTCTCAGGAAGGGTCAATCTTTACAGCAGAGATGGTTTTGACTTAAATGGGAGGGGGAAGCTTACTAGAATTAGTGAGATAGCAGTAACACAAGAAGGACAAAGAAAAATTGCTGATGAAAAAGGAGGATATTAAATTGAAATGCCTACTGGCCAATGCAAGAAGCCTTGCAGGCAAGATGGGTGAACTAGAAGCTCAAGGGACAATTATGATATAATTGGTATAACTGAGAAGGTACAATATACAATATAAGTCCATAAGTATCGAGATTGTTGGTTTACAGAATCAAGAATATTATATTTAATCAGTGCTAGTCTCTTTTTCTTGTGTATAACTGAGAAGGTGCAACGAGACACATGACTGGGCTATAAACATGGAGGGATATACACTTTCAGAAAAGATATGAAAAATAGAAGAGATGGGGGGGATAATGTCTCTATGTAACATCAAACCTAAAACCATGTTTTAAGGATATGGCCATGTGAACAATGGTGGAATGTACAGAGGCAGTATGGGCCTGGATAGTTGGCAAAAGAACAAGCAAATTATTAATAGGGGTATGCTACAAACCACTGGACATCAAAGAAAGTGAAATAAAAAGATCAGCAGAGCAAGGCCAGGTACTCATTTTGGGAGATTTTAACTATCCATACATAGTGGGTGATTCTAATTTAATCGGTCTCCCACATGTTCGCATGGGAGACCGATTTTTAGCGACTGTGCATGTGCATAGTCATTTATGCACATGTGCAGCCGCTGTGTGCGAGCGGCCACGGTGAATAGACTATTTGCCAGGTGTTCACACACAAAAGTGCGGGTGGCGTTTGGCAGTGGGCCAGGGGAATCCTATGGTAATAGGCAGGTGCGGTGGGCAGATCTGCGAGCGCTTGCAAAATCATTCAATGAATTTGTCCCCACATGTAAGGCTGCAAATGGATGTTTATGCAAAACAGCCATGCGGGGTAAGCAGCGTGCAGGGGGGGGGGGGGGGGGAGGCGAATGGTAACTGGTAGCCTTGCGAGTCAACCAGAATAACCTCCATAGACTGGACTAATGAGCCAAGCACTCCAACAACAACAACAAGTAGGGTATTCCTAAATGTATTGAAGGACAAATTTATTACACAGGTTGATGCATCTACTCGAAAAGGGGCCATGCTGGACTTAGTTTTAAGAAATAATGTGGACTTGATATCAAATACTCATGTAATAGAACACCTGGGAAACAGAGACCACAACATGGTTTCACTTGAAATTAGCTTTTGCAAACAACAGTTTAAGGGACAGTCTAAAATACTTAATTTCAGGAAAGCCAACTTTGATTTGCATAGATAATCTATAGAAATATAGATCTATAGAAATAAGGTGGGAGGTTCTATTTGAGGGAAAAAATTTTTACAGGAAATGTGGGATACTTTAAATAAACTATTAGACTAATTTACTAATCAATTTATCCCAAAGGAGAAAAGGGTAGCACCCACAAGAAAAATCGGCATGGCTAAACAAAATAGTAAGAGAAGTAATAGGGAAAAAGAAAAGACATTCACCCAAGGGTTCTGATCGAACTAAGGGAGGAGATAACAAATCCTCTAGACTACATTTTTGATAAATCGTATTCCACTAGTACAGTTCCTACAGACTGGAGAATTGCGGAACACCAATGTTGAGAGGTATGATATAAGTATCAGTCTATTTTTACCAAGAAGTAGATCTTACTGAGCAACAATGCTCAGCAGCAGCTGTACATTGGAATTTTTTTCCCGGGAGGCTGTGCACAATGATGGAGGACACGCTGTATATAATAAAAGGTTTTATATAGACATAAATAATAAAAATAACAATACAGGTGGGTAATCAACAGAAATTGGAATATACTTGACACACAAACATGTATATATTACACTAATATGAAGTAATAAAAAGCTTTGTTAGTTTAAAAGCAGACTTGATAAGATTCCTTCAGAGTGGCTGCTGGCGTCCCAGCTGATATCGTAAAGGTATAGATCTATATCAATTATTCACTCAGAAACGGCCGCTGATTGAGACCAATAGTTAGTATACTAGTGCAGCAGGATAGTTAGTAAGCCAAAAAACCTGGTTTAGCAAGTGGGCTAACAAGCAATGTATCCATGCAGGTGTTGGCGAATATAGATTATGCTGTTGGTGCCTGCGGGTTAGTATAAGCAGGGGAAGCAAAGTTAGGGGTATGCTTACACAGCGGGAGTCCCGGCGTATCACTCGTGATTATCACATTATGTCTAATTTATCACATTATGTCGATTTTTTTCTACAGAAATTTGTCACAGCACTCCCCTCACACATTAAGGACACTACACGTATTCTGAATAAAACTATGGATTTATCTTGGTCGGAGGGCTGGGCATTCCTCCCTTTGGATGTCCAAGCCCTCTATACCAATATCCCCCACTCCAAAGGGTTGGAGGCCGTCAGTTTTTTTCTGGATTTAGACACAAGTCTATCTATTGATAACAAAGAATTTATTCTCAATTCAATTCTCTTCATTCTCAAACATAATTATTTTACATTTGAAAATCAGTTTTATTTACAACTACTCGGGACGGCCATGGGGACCAGATTTGCACCTAGCTTTGCAAACCTCTATATGGGCCGCCTAGAGGAACAACTTATTTGGGGCGGTCCATATAGAGAGAATCTGGTCCTCTATGGCCGTTACATAGACGACCTCTTCATCATTTGGAGTGGGGGACACAACAAAGCCTTAGAATTTGTTAATTTTCTCAACACTAACACTTTTAATTTGAAATTTACACACACGTTTAATTTTTCACTGGTCAATTTTCTGGATATCACATTCTCCGTCTTGGACAACAAACTGATTTCTTCTAATTATATGAAACCAGTAGGAACAGGGAACTACTAACACTTTAAGAGTAGTCATCATAAACCATGGATCCGAAATATTCCCAAAAATCTAATTTTAAGATTAAGACGTAATTGTACATCAGACGAAGACTTCAGGGTCCAGTCTGATGTCATGCTTGATCATTTCAGAAAAAGAGGCTACCCAGAAGACCTTCTTAGGAAAGCAGTTGATGACACACGACTGATCCATAGATCAAGTCTTTTAGCCATCTAGGAAAAAAACCCTCCCCATTTTTCAACTCATCAAGAACAAAATACTAAAGAATCCCCACTTTTCATTTCAAAATATAACCTCAAATCTAACTCAATTAAAAAAGCAATCCAAGAAAATTTCAAAATTTTAGAGATCTCATAGCTCCCAGTATGCTACGCCGGGAACCTACAACCTCTAGTAACTCTTGGCTTCCATCGAAACCTATGGGCAATTACAAGTGTGGCAAATCAATTTGTCTCACTTGTAACTATACGAAAAATAAAAACCTGTCTATAACTTCTACACATAATTCAAGTGTGCACCCTATCAAGCAATTCATGAATTGTGATACTGTTTATTGTATCTATATGTTACAATGTCCCTGCAATTTCCAATATATTGGTCGAACCACACGAAGCCTTAAAAGCCGCTTCAGAGAACACAGGAATAATATACTGAAAAAATTCCTTTTTCATAGTGTATCTCGTCATTTCTCTGAAGCCCACGAAGGAAACCCCAAAGATATTATATTTTCAGGAATTGAACACATTCCAACCACCAACAGAGGTGGTGACAGGTTCAAGAGACTGTGTCTAGCGGAATCCTCTTGGATCTTTAAATTGGATACACTTAGTCCCTCAGGTCTTAATGAAGCTCTAGACTTTTCTTGCTTAGATTAATAGATGAAATCACGAGTTGACTATAGACGAAGCATAAGTTGGGGTCCACCACTATGCAGCCATCTATATGTCCTCCTGCACTATCTTCACTATCAATCCTCCCAATATCCACCAATATCCATTTTCGACATATTAGGTTTCTCACGCAGACCAGGAAGACAGCTAACTACCCTTCAAGGGTTTGCAGTTTCCTCTCCCCCTGCTCTGTGTGACCAGCTCCATGCTCAAACATTCTTAACATGTATTGAATATATTTATTTACATTCTCAGTTATTGGTCCCTTAGTTTAACTAAGGATTCCTTTTGAGTTACCCTATGCCTATAGTTGTTCTCGAGGATAATTTGATATGAAATCATCCATTTCGTTCCTCCTGTTGATCCACCCCCCCCCCCTCAAACCCCCCTCCCCCCCTCTCCCTGACTCTTTTCTTCAGAGCTCTTTTATTTGTTGCTCCCTATCCCTTATATTCTTTAATTATTCTTTAAATATTCATATACAGTGTAATGTACCTCATCTATAAATCCAGATTGGACTCCCATTGTGGAGCTGCACCGTATTTATAATGTTCAAATGAATTTTTATTTTTAGGGACATCTGTCCTATAGTAATATTTGTTTTTATTTTTTGATTTTCTGCTCTTTTCTATTTTCTTTTGCCATTTTATATATGTATACAAAAAATAAAAATAAAAAAATGCTATTATTATTTTCCAATTACACATATTTTAGTGATTACTTCAGACATTAAGATTTTCTATCAGCATCAAAATATATATACTTCATAAAGAATATTTGTCTATTGATAATTAATTTATATTTAGATTTGCGATACATCTTTTGAGGCTATTATATCCACCTTATAGTATAATATTCTCTCTATATCTCTCAGAATGGAGGACGCGCTGAATCACTTTCATTGTATGTTATTCACTTGTATTTCTGAATAAGGATCTACCAAATGGTGTTGCCAATTAATCAATTATTCCATCAAGTTTGGCCCATAAATACCCAGCACTAGGAATGGCTCATTACTGCTTAAAAAAGGCTCCAGTTTGCAAGAGACGAAACACGTTGCCCCACTTCCGCCAGTGCTACCAGCAGACGAGATTCTCACTTCCGCCCTCACTCAGAGACTGGCCGCATCAAGCCGCATCTACATCCGGCCAGCAGCTCCGTCTCCACAGGCGCCGTGGAGCTGAGCGCTGCATCTCTACTCAGAAGCCGCACACAGCAGAGCCAATTCTCAGCCGCACGGACTTTCCAACCATCACGGAGGTACCATCCCCACGCTTATTCCTTCAGTAGACGCTACAAACATCTCTCCACATAAGCGACATTCTGGGACTCCGTTTGAGTAAGCATATCACTAACCGTGCTTTTTCCTGCTGATACTAACTCGCAGGCACCAGTGCCAAACACCTGCATGAATTGTTGCTTGTTAGCCCACTTGCTAAAACCAGGTTGTTCGGTTTACTAACTTTTCTATTGCTGCCACAGAATACTAATCCAATATGTGTGCTAAGCGGCCACCTCTGAATTAACATCATTGCATTATCTACTTCTAGCTGGGACGCCAGCAATTAAGGGATCTCCACAAGTCTGCTTTTTATCCACTGTGATATATATTTTTAACACTGATATCAGTATAATATTAATGTTTTGTGTATTTTTACCATCCAATCTCTGTTTATCACCTACCTACCTGTTATTATTATTTTTGTCTTCATATATATAAATTATTTTTGCTACTTACAGCGTGTCCTCCATCATTGTGCACAACGTGATTAAAACCCATCTATTAGATATCATTACAAATTTATTCCAGTCAGTGACAGCACAGTGTATACCCCCCAATTTTTTTCACTTCTGTATAAGAGAGAAATCTCTTTGAGTCTGGCAGACTCACTACACGTGCAGCAGTCATAGAGGTTCTTTTCAAAACTATTCATATATATTTTTATATATTTTGCGCCGGGGTCCCTGAGGGACCGGCTAACCCCCAGTCTCCCAGGAAAATTCTCCTCTTTTTCCATAGTGGTAATACTCACTAGCTGGAAAGATGTTGAAGCGGCACCTAGTGGGTGGTTGGAGGTCCGTGTGCCGGGGTAATATCCCTGCTGCAAGCGGCTTCACATGTGGTATGGCATCGCTCAGATCCACGGCGCTGGTGGAAGCGGAGCTGATGACCAGATGTAGATGCGGCTGGTCTCTGGGTGTAAGGGTGTAAGTCAGGATCAAGTCTGCTGGTAGCACTGGCGGAATTTGGGCAACGCGTTTCGTCTCTGTAAGCTGTAATGAGCCATTCCTAGTGCTTCGTATTTATAGGCCAGAGTCAATTCAATAATTGGTCAATTGGCAACATCATTTAGTAATCATATATTTAGAGTGTTAAAAACTAGTTTAAATCCATTTAGATTACAGCGCGTCCTCTCAAAACAATTGCATAGTAGAGACTTGTTAAATATATACATAATAATCTAAGTCAATTGTATCAAAACTGATTAGTTAGTTCTAGTGAGTGGGGAATTGATAGATAAGTACGCAATCAATAGATATACATACTACAAAAGAGAGCAGGAGATGAAAGCAGGGGATCATAATCTTAAACAAGATAACAGTATATACTATAGTAGACAAGTTGACATTTCTACGAAACCAAAGTCCTTTCATATATAGAGTAATTATAAATGTCAAATTAGGTTAAATCCAGAATTAGACACCGATATATAAAAGGACTAATAACTAAGCAAATCTCTGCTTTGTCTCCCAACGGGAGTACAAAGAATAGCCTGTAAGAAGATTGAACAACTCCATATTTTACTACCAGCAGCTGTAACATGTAACACTGCCCATGTAGGTGTTGCTCTCCCAATCTCCCTAAAATACTTGTCAAAAGTAGGCAAGCATGTTGCAATTTAGATTTGAGTCTGCATTCTCACACCTAATCTATTTATCTGCACATTTTACATCTGCCCAACCTGCAGTGTAATGTGGGGCCTTATTCTAGTTCACTCTTTCTGACAAAATCCTTCTTAGATGGACAAAACCATGTGCACTGCAGGTGGGGCAGATGTTACTTGTGCAGAGAGAATTAGATTTGGGTGGGGTTTTACTTCAAAGTGAGATCTATATTGCAGTGTAAAAGTAAAGCAGCCAGTATTTACCCTGAACAGAAACAAAATAAATCACCCAAATCGGATTATCTCTGCACATTTTACATCTGCCCCCCTGCAGTGCACATGGTTTTGTCCATCTAAGAAGGATTTTGTCAGAAAGAGTGAACTAGAATAAGGCCCAAGGTTTGCAGAGAAGTATAATTACTTGCTCTTTTTTTTGCTTTAGTCCTACCTCAGAATCAGGCCTAAAGATTGATTTGTGAAATTGGAATGCATGTCTGGAGTTAACAGAATATGAGACATACTTTAGGACCTTATTCTGGTCCGTTCGCATCCCCCGTGGGTTCGCACGGGGACTGATGATATGCGCATGTGCATACGACAGGTGCGTGTGGGCACGGCGAACAGTTTGTTCGCCCGGTGCACACACCCAAGACTGGGGGCGGGGGGCAGCGGTCAGATAATCACGCCCATGAGAATGTCCAGCATTTCATAGGCGTTCTCATGAAACTGCTGAGTATTTTCATGGTAATCGGCCCGTGATGTAGGTGCTGAGGGCGGCCAGCTAACATCACCGGATGTCAGCTGCCTGCCCAGTTCCTCTCGAAGTGACCTGAGTCACTTTAGATATGCGTGCACTCACCACATCATTCGATGGTTGCTGACCAATGAATGATGTGGGCGTTTCCACATAGCCTGTGAATGGATGCTTATATTAAACGTCTATTTACAGCCCGTGTGAACGAAACCCGCGTGGGAGGGGTGGGCGTATCCGGACTGGAATTTGGCGGGTGGTGTCTGGGGGACTTGCAAGGCTGCAAATTCGCAGCCTTGCTAGTCAACCAGAATAAGGGCCTTACAAACATCTGCACTGGAAATTAACCATAAAGTAAACTTTTAACTTTTCCTCCTACTGCAGCATCGGTGCGTCCTTGTAACATTATAATCCCCTCGCTGTACTTTCACATGAAATCACTTCCTGGAAACTGTAATCTAATACCCCTTCTCCTTTTCATCCTTCCTCCTTTATGTGCTACCCTTTTGTCCTATTGTTATTGGTTTTGTTTAGAGTTTGGAATTACTGATCACAATGCAAGGTCACCAATGCTGGACTACACCCATAATTGTTATATGGAGTCTTTAGTCAGTCAGGCGAATATAATAGGGTGTAATAATCAGAGAGTGAGAGATTTTCACACCCCGGAGAAGTCGCAGTAATGTATGGGCCCTCTATGTTTACTTAAACATAGCCTGATTCTGATATAAAGTAGTTGGTATTGTACAGCCACAGAGAAGCAGTTCTGCAATACGGTACAACAAATATTGTAAACTAGGTGATTCACCGTGCCCTACAGGCGCTCTTCACACCGTCGTAGGGGGCTGCGCCCCCTTAATTTGTGAAAGTTATGGTTAGAATTGTATGAAAGATGCCCTGTGTTGCAACTTGAGTTATAAGTGAAATGTGGTAAATAGAGAGCATATGATTTGGAAGGGGGTGTGTATTGTTTTGTCTAATTAAAAAGCAGTTACAGAATTAGATGTACATTGATAGTGTGGACGGTACAGTGACATTTGTGGGTGTGAGGGGGGGTGCGTGTTGTTTAGGTGTGTGTGTGTGCAATAGTATAGTAGGGTGTTTTTGAGTCAGCGGCTCCCCACTGGCGGAGGTCACGACACAAAAACAGGAGGCTGGGTAGTGATAATGGTGTGTGGGCATAAGGGGGACTAAAGAGGAGGGTGGGGGACACTGTGCAGCTTCTGCAAGTGGGTGAGGGTCCAGCGTGGCAGCACAGGAGTACAGGACGGTGGCTCTGAGTCAGTGTCTCCTCCTACTGGGTGGAAGTTAGGGTGCATGAGAGCAGGAGGCTGGGCTATGAGACATGATAGGGGTATGTGGGCAACACAGCGTCAGCGACTCCCCAGTGGTGGAAGTTCCATTTCGGAGAGCAGGAAGCTGGGTAGTGATAGGGGTGTGTGGGCATACGGGGGACTAAAGAGGAGGGTGGGGGGACACCGTGCAGCTTCTGCCAGTGGGTGAGGGTCCAGCGTGGCAGCACAGGAGTACAGGACTGTGCCCCTGAGTCAGTGTCTCCTCCTACTGGGTGGGAGTTAGGGTGCATGAGAGCAGGAGGCTGGGTGGTAAAGCATGATAGGGGAATGTGAGCAACACAGGGTGGAAGTTACGGGGCAGGAGAACAGGAGGCAGGGCAGTGATAGAGGTGTGTGGGCATGAGGGGTAGTAAAGGTTTTTGGCTGTTGCAGAGTAGGGATGGGCATTGGTGCATACCTCATCCATTATATCTGACTGAATAGGCCGTGGGTCAATCAGAACCCGGTGGCGGGACTTCCGGGTTGGGGGTGGGGTGGGGGGAGACGGAGCTATGCTCCGTGTCCCGGCACCTTAAATTTTTTTAAAACTTGATTAGTTCTCCTTTGCCATTGATATAGAGAAACCATCTGGTCCTCCCACATCGATGGCAAAAGTATTCAACATCGGCCATAAACCATCGATGATTTGAAATCATTGATGATCGATGGGCATCCCTAGAACTGGAGTAGGGTGGGGGACAGTATGCGAATCGCGGGAGGGGGGTGTGGCGGTCATGAATCACAGGAGGGGGGGTCCTCGGGGGGTGCGAATTGCGGGAGGGGAGGCGCGAGGGGTGCCGTGAATTGCGGGATGGGGGGGTGGGCGTGAATTGCGGGAAGGGGTCTGCAAATCGTGGGAGGGGGCGCGGGAGGGGTGGTGTGGGTCGTGGGAGGTGCCGTGGGGGTCTGTGAATCACGGGAGGGGGTCCTTAAATCGCATGAGGGGGATGCGAATCGCCGGGACGGGGGGTCACGGGGGGGGGGGGGGGTGTAAATTGCAGGAGGGGGTTCTCAAATCAAGGGAGGGGGTTCTCAAATCGCAGGAGGGGGCACGGCGAACCGCGGGAGAAGGGGTGCCGTGAATCACGGGGGGCCCGCGAATCATGGGAGGCGGGGTCGCAAATCACAGGAGGGGGTCCACTGGGGGTGACGTGAATCACGAAGGGGGGGGGGTCCGCGAATCACAGGAGGGGGCGGGTTTGTGTTTCCTGCTGGGTGGGAACGTTATACACATAGAACACTGGTCTTTTCCCTGGGGGGGGGGCAGGGGCAAACGCAGGATTTTCATAAGGGGGTTTCCAAAGGGGTGGAGCAAAGCACGGATATGGACACTTAGGTGACCCAGTATATGCTGGGTTAAAGTATTATAGATAGACCAAATGTATAATAATAATAATATATATAATCACACATACAGGGACGTCAACAGCAGTATAGAGTATAGATCCCTGGGCATAGCCATGTATTGGGGCCCCTACCGATCCTCCAGCGGTAGGGGTGGGGGAAGCTTTGATGTCCCGCGGTTGGTAGGGGGTATTATATCAACCGCTCAGCATGTAGGGCCTGGATCAGTAATTTCCACTAATTAGCCCTTTATTGCACAGATGGTGGGAGATGGGGTGGGAGAAGGGGGCATTGGGCTGAATGAAGGGGCCCTGATACATAATTTCCAGGGTGGTAGAGGATGTTTAATATGCAGAGGAGGGGTGTATAGTGTAGTGGGCTTATTATTCATAATTTTCTGGTGGGAGGACAGCTTGCTTGACTGCAGATATCTTCAGTTCCCGGTAATAGATTTCTAAGATTTTAATGGAATTAAAAACTAGAGAATCCCACCTACCAAATGGTATGGGACTAGGGGATCAGCGTTCAGGAGGCAGAGCAATCTGCCAACAAGTATATAAAACTACATACCAGGTGTGTGGAGCTGGAGCAGTAACCAGCTGCTGGAAGGCTGATATCTCTGGTTCTGGGAACAGCAAGCTACTAGTGTCCATCAAAGGGGGAGAGTTCCAGCTTTTGGAATATACCATCAGAAAACCTCTAATTCAGACAGAACCTGAAATATCTGACTGGGAAGAGCAATTAACAGGCTTGGATGGGGACCACTGATTTGAAGTCAAATATCTCTGGTTCCTAAGGGCCGATTTTTAAAATTCTAGTACCCATGGAAAGTGGGGACCCTCAGCTTTCAGCCTTAGACTCCTAGGGGGGTTTCTGGGTACTCAGAAACCCCCCCTGTGTGCGCTACTGGTACTTTGTGTATCCCGCTGGGTGGGAACGTTATATACACAGGGGATGAGTGACAGATCTGGCTAAATATATAAGAGATATGCATCTGTAGGAAAAACACCTCATGCCAGCATCTGCTATCTAAGTGCTGTGTCCAAAGATGCAGTATCAGAACTCCATTGCGACCATCTACCCTTGGTTCATCATGCCTACAAAATACCCATGTTTTATACAGTGGTACACGTCCAATGCTGGATCTCCCACTAGTCACATGTACCATGGGGGTGGCACGGCAACTTCTTCCCTGCATGATACAGGGAGCAGCACAGCTGGAACGGGGCAATACATGGGATCTATAAGCAGTTTGGGGTTCCAATTCTCACCAAAGAAGGGGGTGCCTCATTATAATCTAAACTATGGGGAGGGACATTATGCTCTATAATATATGGAAGGGGAGGGACATTATGGGGGTGATTCAGTTTAATTCGCAAAGCAATGCTGCTGAGTTTGGCTGCAGTGAGGGATGCAGGCCAAACTCAGAGTTTTTTTAAGGGGGAAATCGCTTACAAGGCAAAACCATGCCTTGTAAGTGATTGCCCCTTTGAATAAAAATGTCCGAGTTTGGCCGGTATCCCTCACTGCTGCAGAACTCGGGTGGCATTACATTCCGCCCCTGTATTGGTCTTCTGATTTCTTAATTCCCCCTTATTTGATACCAAGATTATTTATTTATTTACAGTTTCTTATATAGCGCAGCATATTCCGTTGCGCTTTACAATTGGATGTTACGTTTATACTCAGGGTGAATGCTACAGGAAGAGTATATAAAGGTAAAACTTACACAACACAATGTAACTCCAAGTTAATCACACTTCTGTGACATCACACTGTCAGCTTAGGAAGCAACATTGATTGACAATTAATTTCACATGCTGTTGTGCAAATGGAATAGACCACAGGTGGAAATTATAGGCAATTAGCAAGACACCCCCAATAAAGATGTTCTGCAGGTGGTGACCACAGACCACTTCTCAGCTCTTATGCTTTCTGGCTGATGTTTTGGTCACTTTTGAAAGCTGGCGGTGCTTTCTTTCTAGTGGTAGCTTGAGATGGAGTCTACAACCCACACAAGTGGCTCATGAAGTGCAGCTCATCCAGGATGGCACATCAATGTGAGCTGTGGCAAGAAAGTTTGCTGTGTCTGTCAGCGTAGTGTCCAAAACATTGAGACGCTACCAGGAGACAAGCCAGTACATCAGGAGACGTGGATGAGGCCATAGGAGGGCAACAACCCAGCAGCAGGACCGCTACCTCCATCTTTGTGCAAGAGGAGGAGCACTGCCAGAGCCCTGCAAAATGACCTCCAGCAGGCCACAAATGTGCATGTGTCTACTGAAATGGTCAGAAACTGACTCCATGAGGGTGGAATGAGGGCCCGACGTCCACAGGTGAGGGTTGTGCTTACAACCCAACACCGTGCAGGACGTTTGGCATTTGCCAGAGAACACCAAAATTGGCAAATTCACCACTGGCGCCCTGTGCTCTTCACAGATGAAAGCAGGTTCACACTGAGCAGATGTGACAGACATGACAGAGTCTGGAGACGCCAAGGAGAACGTTCTGCTGCCTGCAACATTCTCCAGCATGACTAGTTTGGCAGTGGGTCAGTAATGGTGTGGGATGGCATTTCTTTGGGGGGGTTGCACAGCCTTCCATGTGCTCGTCAGAGGTAGCCTGACTGCCATTAGGTACCGAGATGAGATCCTCAGAACCGTTGTGAGACCATATGCTGGTGCGGTTGGCACTGGTTTTCTCCTAATGCAAGACAATGCTAGACCTCATGTGGCTGGAGTGTGTCAGCAGTTCCTGCAAAACGAAGGCATCGATGCTATGGACTGGCCTGCCCATTCCCCAGACCTGAATCCAATTGAGCACAACTGGGACATCATGTGCAACGCCACGTTGCACCTGGAATTAGTGGATGCTTTAGTCCAGTTCTGGTAGGAGATCCCTCAGGAGACCATCCGCCACCTCATAAGGAGCATGCCCAGGTGTTGTAGGGAGGTCATACAGGCATGTGGAGGCCACACACACTACTGCGCCTCATTTTGACTTGTTTTAAGGACATAACATCAAAGTTGGATCAGCCTGTAGTATGTTTTTCCACTTTAATTTTGAGTGTGACTGCAAATCCAGACCTCCATGGGTTAATACATTTTGATTTCCATTGATAATTTTTGTGTGGTTTTGTTGTCCGCACATTCAACTATGTATTTAATACGAATATTTAATTCATTCAGATCTAGGATTTGTTATGTTAGTGTTCATTTATTTTTTTGAGCAGTGTATGTAGGGTGGCCGATCCTGGGATTTGGCTTTAAAATTGCTGGGATTTCAATCCTGGGATTAGAATGTGCATGTGCAGTCTAATGCCGGGCAGCATCTGAGCACCCACTCAGATGCTGCCCGGTTATTCCTGATCCCGGCGTGTGGCCCTGCGCAGCGTGACTTGGTCATAGGTCACGGTGCGCAGGCCACATCGCTGCACCAGCGCCGCCCGTCTGACTGCTCCGGTGGCACACCTGCCTCCACCTGGCTGCACAGGGGCCTGCCCCGCTCCCAGATTCCCCGCCGCTCACACACAAGTTAATGTGGTGGTCAGAGGGGTTTTATTTTAGGGATGCCAATCCCAGAATCTCCAGAAACCCAGGATTGAGCATTTTTTAATCCCGATTCATGGATTGAAAAAAATGCCCCCGGATTGGCATCCCTACATGTATGGTATCACATTTTTTGGTACTTATGTAATATCTGGGCTCCCGTTTTTCTTATGAGACCGCATCCGCTCGCCACGCTTTGGGCACGGTGGCTCGCTGCGCTCGCCACACTATATAAAATCAACTCCATGCGTAGTTGGATAGTAGGGGTATGAAAAGAAATGGGGTGCATTTAACATGGAAGCCCAGATAATACATAAGTACCAATTTTTTTGTATTACTAATATTGTATACTTCACATTCTAAATTTATATTTTCTTTTTTGGGTGTTTTTTTTCCAATAAAAGGGCCTTTTTGTGCTGCGCCATGTTGGTATACAGACCGTCAGAATCCCGACCATTGGCGAGTTATACAGAGACCATCACAAAGACACTAACTAGCCTGTTGGAGAATGGACTTGGGTGTAGAAGAAAACACAGTGGGAACTGAGTCATAAGGGTTTATTTACTAAGATGGTAGTTCTATGGGCAACCAATCAGAATCTACTTCTTATTTATTTAGCACCTTCTAGAGGATAATAAATATAATCTGAGGGTTGCCCATAGCAACATTCCACCCGAACTAAAAATCCCATCTTAGTAAATAAACCCCATAGTGTGCTTCTGTGAGTGACAGCAGCCTATGCCCGGTATTTTGAACCGCGGGATGGTGGTGAGTTCAGAGGCTGTAGCCGCTGACAAGCTGCAGCAAAAGTTTTTCTGTCTATAGTAGCTCCCGGCTGTCCGTGTCTGCTGCTTGGATGGATTTGGGAGATGGCTATTCTGGTTTTGCTATTGGCTCTCTTCCATCTGTGTACCCCATCAGTCTGCCCTGCCTCTTTATACTGTACTATGAATTGCCATCGGTGTGGTTGCCATTGATGCTGATATTGTAAGTAACCATCGATGGGTGCCAACAATGAAACAGATGACTATTGATTTTGTCACCAACTGATGGCTATCCCTGTTCCTAGACGGAGTAGCCCATGGGCCAATCAGAACCTATGTGCATAGCTTCCTGGGTGTCTGGGTTTGGAGCTATGCTAAGTCCCCGGCACCGTGTTAAAAAATAAATAAATTGTTATGCTGTGCCATTGATGAAGAGAAACCATTTGGTTCTCCCCTATGGATGGCAAAGCATTTGACAGCAGGCATAAACCATCGATGATTATGGGCATCCCTAGACTGTTTTCTCATGTACTTTTACTTCCTGTACTTATAACATAATTTCCCACTGCTTACAGCACCTAATCTATGCGTTCAGAAGCACGCAGAGTATTAGATGCAGGACGCACAGCGCAGGACTATAGAGGTGGGGCCTCCGGCAAGTGCACATTACCTTGTGTGACTGTGCAGTGGTGAGAGGGCGTCGGCAGCCACTGTTTGGCATATTCTAGTAAGTGTCCAACCCCCATCCCCTGCCCGGGCTTCACTCCATCCTCGGTCTGCAATCTCTCCTCCTGCGGCCTGTAGTGATCACAGTGACAGCAGTATGTCGGGAGGGAGGAGGGGGGATGGCAGCAGCATGCAGAGCAGACTCTGCGGAGGAGGGTGATGGCAGGAGCGGGGAGCTCAAGCATCTGTCTCTTCTCCTTGTGGTGCCTGCTTGGCCTCTCCATCCTCTGGCTTACAGAGGGTGCCATACAGGGAAGGAGGGTCAGGCAGGGGAATATACTGTGAAGGAGCAGGCTGGGGGAAATACATTGAATGGGGGCAGAGTGGGGGACATATAGAGAAGGGAGGAGCAGGCTGGAGGGACTACACTGAATGGGGGCAGAGTGGGGGACATGCAGAGAAGGGGAATTAGAATCACCCCTATGACTTCACAGCTCTACTTTCCTAATGTGTCGGCCCCCACACATTTTCACCTCACCCAATCTGGCCCTCTTTGCAAAAAGTTTAGACACCCCTACCCTAAGTGTTCTGTACTGTAATGCTGGGAACACACTGGGCGATATATGCATATTGTCCAATTTGTGTGCGTTCAATATCGTTAGCAATGCACGTGGCTGTGAGGCGTTATCCCTCCTCTTGTCTGTACATATAGCTGACAATATTGTCAGCATCTAGAGTGGGGGCGATTGATGTCACTGAACGATACTGCGAAGGACATTGGTCAGTGTGTATGCCCTATATCGTTCTCTTGTGGCACCACCATTATTATTGTTTTTTATATGGCGCCACAAGGGTTCCACAGTGCCTAACTATACATAAAATATTGTTAACTATATCAGCGGCTGTGGGAATCGCTCAAGTGTGTAGCCAGTATTAAGCATGGTCTTCTTGTTTTGATCATACTGTTTATGTACATTTTTTCTACCACATAAATTAAGGCTAATAATACTAATAAATATGTAAATATTACAAATATGACTATAGACACCTAAATATATATGTTATTAAAATACCAGCGTTCCCTAAACAACAAACCCAAAAATATTTCTGCTGTCTCCTAAGGAAATGCTTTATGTATTTGTTGATGTGGATCTTCCTCCTCCTCATTTTCTTTGCCAAGGAGCAGCAGCAGCAGCGAGCTCCCCTCCAGTACCCCCACCTGCCTCTAGGATACCTCCTGCCTGCCTCCCAGCTCCCTCGGTGGAGAAAGCCCCGGCGTCTGCTACATGCAGGACTCCACTGACTCATTTGTTACGCTGGAAGTCTGGGGGAAGATCGTGGCTACTCAGGACGGCCAGGAGGACCCGGATTCGAAACGCACGTACCCAGGCTGCCCTCCCCTGCAGCAGCTGCTGTTGTCGGCTGTCCCTGCTGCCAAGATCCGGTGGGTAAATCCGCTTGTCCGCTGTCCTGGGAGTCGCAGTTGTGGCTGTGCATAATAGTGAGGAGTCTCTAAGGGGATCACGACGCTGACCTCTATGGCTGCTGCTATAGATGTGGCCGGGGAAGGCTGATAGAGGCCTTTTCATTCAGTTTCCTTTGCTCTTTATTCCCGGCCTGCCTCAGGCTCCCCAGCCCTGCATGCTGTGCCCCTGCTGCTGTCTAGTAGAGAGCGCCAAGGCTGATGGCAGCAGCATCCTGTCTTGATTCTGAATTCAGTGCATGAGAAATATAATTTGCGTTCAGGTCACCTTTTGTGTATGTATCAGGAAATGTTACATTGGTTCTAGTAATAACAATGCGTTATACATACAAACCCACAATTAGAACATAGGAAAAGTAATCCCATTACAAATGTTTATCTGGCTTGGTGTTGGCAGCAGTGGCTTTTCTGAGCAAAAGGTGATGATGATATATAAAAGTTATAACACTGTGTCCACTTCATTTTTGTTAAAAAAATATTGTGATAGTTACATTTCTGCATTTGATGTTTTATAATCTACTGTTTGCAACTGTGGGGCAGATGTATTAAGCCTGAAAAAGTGGAAGGAGATAACGCAGTAGCCAATCACTGGGTATAGGTAAGAACAGGACCCGGGCAAGACACCGGACTGGACATCAAACTACATTCCGGAGCTTGTAGCGTCCGGTACGGGGGGTGTCCTGTCTGGGGGCTTCACATGACAGCTGTCACCAGGGAGATGAGGATGAGGAGGAGGAGAATAAAGCCTCCCTGTATGGTCCAGGCATGTAGCACAAACCGGAACGGTCTGGACCACACGGGGAGGCTGTAATCTTCTCTTCCCCATGTCCCAGGCATCCCCCGGAAAAGACACCCCCCGGTCCGAACACTTCAAGCTCCGAAATGCAGCTTTTGATGTCCGGCGGTCCGGGGTCTTGTTCGGTTTTTACGTAGTCCCCCAATCACCTCTTAACTGTTTTTTTTTCAAACACAGCTGATTGACTGGTGCGTTATCATTTTATCAAGCTTAAGGTGCCCATACATGTTACAATTATTGTATCCAATATTGGATACAATATCGCGTCTCATCGCATCTCGGTTTTTCCGATAAGATGAGATGAGATCTAGTACAAAAAGTATGTGCAGCACATGTACTAGATCTCATCTTATCGCAAAACCGAGATGCGATATTGTATCCAATATTGGATACAATAATTGTAACGTGTATGTGCACCTTTATTATATCTGCCCCTCTATTCCATGTTATTGGGGGTATCCAATTACCCTTGATTATTTATTGCGGGTAATTGCTTCGGCAGGGGATATCCTATTAGCCCTAATAAGCTAGCATGTGCTGTGGTTTATTGTCATTTTCGTTTTAATATTAGTGAAAAAATGTTAATTGTATACTCCTTACATGTATCTATGTATGTGATGCTGTCATGTACAATTATAGGCTTGGTATTAGAATAGTGGCGCTACAGTTCATTAAGATACCCACACCATGCTGCAATATTTCTGGTTTCTACTAAAGAAAAACAAGAATACACGTTCTCTGGCATCTATGAATTGGAGTTGCTGTCAGGGCTGTGTTTTGCATGTTGTAAGAGAAATATGTATTTTCATAGCCAAGTGCAGTGTGTTGTGGTGCTGTATAGTTGGGGTTTTGCAGTGACAGAAAGAAAAAAGTGAACTGAAAATCTGTAGTCACCAGACAAGAGCCATATCCGTGAGAAAGTGATTCTGATGCTCTGAAAAGCTGAAATAAAACTGTTTCTGCTTATTAATGATACATGCAGAGTGCCCTGATTTTTCTTCATTTGTAAAAAATTCACATTTTCTGGTTAAGGATATGGACAGGCTATACAACATTGTCAGTATTACCAATTGAAAGAGGCTGGGCAAAATATATATTTTGGTATTAATAAAGTTACATATTTTTGGATAAAAAAAGAGGAACACCTAGACCTGGTACTTTGGGGGTTATTTTGGTTCAATCTTTCTGACAAATTCCTTCTTAGATGGACAAAACCATGTGCACTGCAGGTGGGGCAAATGTTAATTGTGCAGAGGGAGTTAGATTATGGTAGGGTTTTACTTCCAAGTGAGATCTATATTGCAGGGTAAAAATAAAGCAGTCAGTATTTTTCCTGCACAGAAACAAAATAACTCATCCAAATCTAATTCTCTCTGCATATTTTACATCTGCCCCCCTGCAGTGCACATGGCTTTGTCCATCTAAGAAGGAATTTGTCAGAAAGAGTGAACCAAAATAACCCCCTTTAAGACAAAGGAGCTGCTGGTTTATCCCCTAGAGACCATCAACCTCTAATAGTACTAAAGTGTACAAATGGAGGGATGGGGAGTAACCAGCGCTGAATGTCAACTTGCTTAGGTGCAATACTTCTGTTGATGGGAGAGCTTGTCAAAGACAATCTAGCTCTTCTCCTGGAGATGAGATAGATTGGCTTTCTACAGTCAATTTGACATTCAGCGCTGGTTAGTCCCCATCCCCCCCTATTTGCATAGTTGTACAACTTGGCTTGAGCCACAGTTAAATGGCTGCTGTGTTTGTCCAGCTCAGAATGGCGGTAGCCTCGGAACCTGAAGCGATGCTGCCCAATATTGATATTCGGCCAGCATCCTATCCCCCATAGAAACCTATGGAGGATGTGGCTGCTGGTGGGGCAAGAAGGATCGCAGCAGCTATCGGAGATTCCCACAGCTATGCCAACCAGGGTCGAAGCCCAGGAAATTTCGACCCAGGTAGACCCTTCATACAGAGACAATATCCAAGATTTTTTTGCTCAGTGTAAAAGGGGTATTCATGAAGAGTGTATTATGACAAAATAGTGTTCTAATCATGGTTATTTTCCAATTGGAAAAGGAAGCAGCGTCCCAGGACTTGCTGGCAGGGACATGGGATCCAAAAGGAACCTGTCTCTTTGATGTGCTGAGTGCAGTGCTGGGGTTCTGCGCATGCATGGTCAGCCCCAGCCATCATGCACAGTGATCATTTTCAGTGGAGAGTTCCCATGGAATTGTGCCAGAACTACATCCCCAATCTATAGCCCATAAGCTACAATGGGCTACCGCTGCCTGGAGATGGCGCTAGCTGAGTAGACCAATATCTGAAATGCTTCACATTCTGGATATTGCATTTTAAGGTGGATGGAGGGATCACAGCAGGTATCAGAGATATTACTGAAAACTGACACTATAAAACTGGAGGCAAGACATATATCCCTTACCTAAATGGACATATGAATTTTATGAGATCTGCCTGATGGACAATTAGAAAAATAAGAATGTGATCTTTCTGTCCAATCAATAATTTTTCTGGTTGGCACGAAAATCTGGTGATGAGGAGAGGAAATGACAATCGACCATTTGATCCCAAATGCCGGAAACCAAACAAAAATAATCATTCAGAAAAATTGGTTCATAAACGGATATAACTAATGTGTTTGAATGATCATTTTCATCTGTTTTCCAGTACTTCATAGCAATAATCGATTGTCATATGCATCCATCGCCAGATATTTATGTGTATGGTACAATTATCGATCATGAAACCCCTATAATGTCCAGAGATCCACCACACTTGCCATTGTCACTCTAGTATTCTCTATCCTACTACCACCACAGTTGCACTCTTTATATTGAAGCCTGGTATTTGAATCATGTTGGTCATATTGACATCATGGCACTGGGATGTATAATCAAATCACATCCCAAAAAGCTTACCACCCCCTCCCTCCCTTTGCTAGGCATTTTTCAGTACTCTAGTTAGCAATAATACTAAAATAAGAAGAAGATGCACTGTTTCTGTATACACCTGGATACACACTATGTAATGTGTGTACCCAGTGAGATTGCAGGAGGTGAAGCCTGGTGGGGGAGCTAGCATTGGCAGGTGTATGCATTCCACAGCATATCCTCCGTTGTCCTACATGTTGAGGTGACAGAGGATGTTTCTGATGACGCTTGGATGTGCAAATTGCCAGCGACATAATGATGATGGTGGCGATACAAAAACAAAATCAAAATCCTCTCATCTGGAATCCTGTCATTTGGTACATTCTCCTTTGAGACCATATCCTGTTCCCTGATACCCAGCTCACCCACCTATTTAAAAAAAATAAAAAAATATAAAGTTTCACTAAATCATCGGAAGTGTTTTGTATTTCATTGATTTTTATTTTTCATTCTTATATATTTTTTTATGTATAATCACAATAACAAAACAGGTAACACTACATTTCTCTAATAAATAGACTTGGAAAACCAGAAACCCTTCATAAAATCCAGGGAGTCTTGTGGTCCTCCAGCTGTTGTGGAACTGCAATTCTCAGCATGGCCTGCTTTAGTCTGCATTCCCAAATAGCTGTATCATTTCTAGTTCTACAACGGCGAGAGCTCTGCGATAGACTGTTTGACCACCACTGCACTAAGCAATATTTCCATAGAAATTGCTCATTTTAACCCTTCTGAGCGATATATAGATTGTAATATCTTTGCACTCCCAATGTCCTCTTTACGTTCAGCGCAAACTTGACTATATATTGTCAACTACTTCATTTTCATTGGGGTACCCAGTGATGTCACTGAACTATATGTTTAATGATCATTCACTATCTATACACTATATCGCCAGGAGTTCAGTGGGAAATCATTGACTATATAGTTTGTGAACAAGCTTAACCCTTTGAGTGCCAACATCTCTGTGAGAGACGTGCAAAATATCCGTTAAAAAAAAGTCAGTGTCGCTCACATTTGTTATATAAATTCAAATAAAAAATGTCGTGTAAAAAAAAAAAGGGTACTTGTGTAATAGCACTGCGCCTTTTACGTAGTTAGCGTAGTGTCCCTGTCAGAATCAGCGTAGGGTTCGCGCGGCCACTGAATGTGTTCCTGAAACACCCCCACTATCCACCCCAGCTTGAAGCATGGCGAGCCCCACGAGGGGCTGCGTTGTGTCCCCCTGACCTTTTCATACCCCCACTATCCACATCGGTGTGGAGTTGACTTTATGAAGTGGGGCGAGCCCGAAGCGTGGCAAGCGCACGCGGATTAATTTACATGTACAGCAATGTACCAGAAATTGCAAAAATATTTCCACTGACTGTACCATACCATATTTCACCTTAAATGTAATATAAATGGTTAGGACATGCACACACTGCCCCTGTAAACTGCCTTACTTATACCCCTTTTACACCCCCGCAAAAACCCGGGTCAGCGGTGGAGTAAATGGGTCATGCTGTGTCCCTTTACACAGGACTTCTACCCAGGTCCTGACCTGGGTAGAACACGTCTAGGACTTGGGTAGAGGGCGGTGTAAACGGGTACGTCAGGTCATCTGACCCGGCTCCTGTTTACATCAGTGGGGGACGTACAACCTGCAGATCCGCAGGTTGGATGGGGGGGGGGGGGGGTGGCACAAACAGCCTCTGCTGCAGTCTGCTGTACTCTGCAGACAGCAGCGGCAGCAGAGGAGGTGAAAGGATGCCTGTGTGCGGCATCCATTCACCTCCCAGATGAGGGCTGGGGGGGTGCACGGGGGCTTGGGGGCAACCCAGCAGATTACCTTAGTGCTGGGCTTTCCCCCAGCGCAGTGGTCCGGGTCCTGCTGGCAGCAATCGGCGCTTGGAGATGATGTCATCTCCAAGTGGCGGCTCAGGAACCGCTTGCGGAAAGTTGGGGGTTGCGCCGGTGTAAAAGGTAACTAACGCCGGGTCGCACCCGGGTTGAAGCTGGATCCAAAAACCCAGCGTTTTGGTGTAAAAGGGGTATTAGTAATATGTACACATAATAAAAATAAATCATTCCTGGCTTTTTAATTTTTTTAAATTAACGAGTGCTTATAAATAATCAATGAAAACTCTCTCTGCACATGTTACATCTGCTCCACCTGCAGTGCACATGGTTTTGCCCATTTTGAGAACAAATGTGTACTGCGATCAGAATAAGGGCCAGAGTGCTGAGAGAAATACTACACAGAACAGCCTTCAAGGGTGGATCTGAGCTATCCTGCTTCTCTTGCTCCAAGGTAGTAATTTAGCTGTCTTTACCTCTACTGTAGGTAGAAGTTTGTGAACTAGTCAGATATGAAAGACCTTTCCATGCTTTCCAAACTTATTATGCACATTGTAGGTATTTCATTTCTAATAATATAATATATATTCTACTAAAATCTTACTTACAGTTTTGCTTTACTTTAAATTAAGGAAGCAGTTAGCTTATTTTATGTTTTTTTTTTATCTTACTGTGGGCGAGATTCGCCAAACTAAAAATGCCGTAAAAACCCGGTTTTCGGGGTTTTTACCACATTTTCATATGCAGCAAATCCCCTCCGCCGGGGCTTTGCTGCGGGGGGGTTACGCCAGTTCTATATGGCGTGACCCCAAGGAAGCCTATGAGCTTCCCTTTGTGTCCCCCGCCACCCCGCGCACCCCCGTCGATCCGCGCTGCCCTCCCCTCACCTGTGTCCAGGCAGCCTCCTGCTGTGCTGCCCGGACCAGTGACCTCCTCCTCCCTGCACAGCTTCCGGGTGCAGGGAGGAGGAAACAGAGCCCTTACAGCCAGGTAAGGGTGTAGGGAGGGAGGGGGGAACCCGCTGCACATCGCCGGCCATCGCCTCTGAGTTAATAATCACATATGCTACTACATATGCAATTATTAACAATGCAAATGCCGGTGATGTGCGGCGGGGGTTATTGGAGAATCCCGCCCTGTATCTGGGTGGGAAGAGCAAATGTGCTAAAAATAAATACTGTATATTCTCATCATTTATTTTTTATTTTTTTATATTACGGGGAGGGGTATCTCTGCTGCAGAGAGAGGTTAGGCTGCTAGCCTGCAGGACACATAGGGCCTGATTTGGTATACGGTCATTAGGTCCACCCATATTATCGACATGGCTAAGGTCGACAGGGTTGGAAGGTAGAAACAAGCATTAGGTCTACTATGGCAAGGTCGTATGAGTGTTTTTAATTTATTTTTTTAGGTCGACATGTAGGTGGCATGGAGGGAGAATAGAATAGTGTGTCGATCATAGTGAGGTACTGTGACCGAAGCATGGCGAGTGTAGTAGTACACTTTGACGGTGTCCATGTTGAAAAAAAAAAATATGTGAGAAACTGATTGACCATTTGACTGTCGACCTTGCCATTGTCGACATAATGCTTGTGTTGACCTTCCAACCCTGTTGACCTATTTTATGTATCGACATAAGCCATGTCGAACTTCAGTGGTCGACCCAATGCATGATTTTCAGTTGCTTTAGCGTTGGTTGCAGGTACAGTTGCAGTGTGTCCTTGTAAGTTTATGTGTTTCTTAATCTGTATTGAGAGATGCCTGCGCTGTCCCCATCCATCTGCTTGTGAAAGTAGTCCTCATGGTCCTCATGACCAGCTCTTGCTGAAAGATATCTATTTGAAATCATGCTGATGCTGCTTAAGGCCCCCATACATCTTGCGCCATGATGCCCCTATCTGCCGTTATTGCCGACCTGCTTATTATTTATGATAGACGGTCTATCAGGTGATTGACGATATCACATGCTGATTCCCCAGTCAACTAAAAAAAATTTGAAGTCGGGGATCTGGATTTCAAAACATGTTTAACAAATCCACCAAAATTTCCTTTAGGGGATTGACCCATTTCCCCAATACATCTCTGATGGGGCCTACACTCTTCTCTCTGTATAGCCTGCAATTCTGCCTAGAAACCCTCATAGCACTTATTCTATGTGTAATAGCCAAGTTACCATTCAGGTACAACAAGTGAATGTGATGCGTCACTAGTATTTGCTGCAGATCTATTCACAACGCATAATCAGGTGCAACTCTGAATCGGTATCCGGATAATAGACAGCCCAAAAAAAAAAATATATATATATATATATATATATATATATATATATATATTAGTTGACATGGTCAAATGATTAGCAGGACTGGTTGACACAAGTGTCTTAATTTTTTTTTCTCCACATTTTTCACACTTTACCATCCACTTGGACTACGATAAGGAACATCATGCGTAGTGGTACACCAATTGGGGTATTAAGTAATGAAATGAACTATTTGATACCCTTGTCAACTACATAATGCTTGTGTCGACCTTCCAACCCTAACACGAACACGTTAAGTGACCATGAAAAAGCATGCTTTTCATGTGCTTCACTATATGGCACGCAACGCACAATTCGAAGCACCAATACTTATAAATGTATTCTCCCTTGTAGTTTACAACTTATTTCCAACGTTCAATAAGGTTTTCAATACCTCGAAAAATTCATTCAACCAAGCTCTCCCACCATACGCACAACTTCTCTTTACGCGGATGAAGATCTTGTTTCATGCGCGGGGTCGTTTGTTTACCTTGGCTAAGCCATTCCTTACGCTGGTTCATATTGATTTACAGGCACCATTTTTTGTCGCCAGTAACGATTCGGTAAAGAAATCGTTCCTTGTGTCCGTGAATTGAACGGTGACGAGCAAGCAAACCAGTGGACAAACATTGTGTTTGTCCTTTGCTTAAACTGTTCAATACAGTAGACTGTTGGCTTCCCAGCCTCTAGTTTCTGTAGTAATAATATGTGTGTTGCCTTTCTTTCCTTCAAGGAATGTATGAAATACATTCGCATATTAATACAGAGGAGTCGGAGTCGAGGAGTCGGGGTCAGCCGTATGAGGAGTCAGGGTCGGAGTCGGACCATTTATCTACCGACTCCACAGCCTTGCATATAATGGGCTCCTGATTTACACGGTCATGGTTCCCAAACATTCTTGAACAGGATGCCCTAGAATATTGGCATTTGTTCAAGGCACCCCATGTCAAAATGTTTCTTATGGATAAATAAACAAAATAAAGTAAATTTTGCTTAACGGTCACCCTCAGGTTCAGATATGTGGTGGGGAACATAGCTGTGGTTCTAATTGTCCGTACATTTTATGATTGGCAGCCATCAGCACTGGTTTTGCCTTTCAATTTAAGCAGAAATAATTTGTTTTGGTCGTGGAACCCCAAACCGAGGCACCCTTGCCAGCATCCCTAGGTACCCCGGTGTGCATAGGCACAGAGTTTGGGAACCGCTGATTCACACACTAGTAAACCCTTGACATCAGACCAGCTAGAATATGGTAATGGACAGAGAAGACACAGAGCAGCATGCACTCAGACCACCAAATGTGGAATCCAAGCATAAAAAATTGGTACAGTCCTACAGGGGTAAAAGTGATCTACAGTAAAGCTTTAATAACCTGTTCTGTAATCTTGCTTGTTATAGATTGCTGATTTTGGGTGTATGACACAACTGCCAAGGTAGTACATCAAAATACAGTCGTAAGGTTAACACTATTAGGGTCGCTACATGAAAAATGTTGACAAGGTGAAAAGGTCAACGTAAGTTTTTCACTTTTTTCAACTGATATTTGTCGACAGGCTGTATTTCATGCCCTACCATCCACTAGGGCGTGGGGGGAGAATAAATAGTGTGAGGAGTGTAGTGAGGCACAAAGCCTGAAGCATGGAGAGCGCAGCGGTGCACTTTTTCAGTGTCCATGTCGATATTCGGGACGAAAAAAGGTGAAAAACTCACGTCAACCTTCCTATTGTCAACCTAGTGTTTGTGTCGACCTTTTGACCCTATTGACCTTAACCATGTGGACATTTCTCATGTGTCGACCTTCTGTGGTTGACCCAATGCATGTCGACCTTAATTTGGTCGACCCAGTGACCCATATCCAGTAAATAACAGTGGGTCCAGGGCTTAAAGTGGTCATGCAGAGGTAGGCGAACTCCTTTCACTATGCCACCTAATTACCCCCCTCCCCTGCCTCCCATTAGGGCCAGTTGTAGTGTTTTTAGCATCCCCCTGCAAACTAGAATGCTTTTCTGTGAGAATTACTGTACAGAGTCAATGTGGAGGTTAAAATGTTCCACTTCACCATTAGAGGTGGTGGAACTCAGTTCCACACCGTTCTCCATCACTTTATCCCCTGAGTGGGTCCCATGTAGTGCTTTCTGGGAAAGTAAGGTTTACCAACATTATAGAAAGAAAAATGATTAATGCTGGGTACACACCTATAGATTTATCTGTCCAATCTATCTGGTGGGAGCAAAAATCTGGTAATATATGGGAGCATATGAGGATGGAACATTTGCTCCTAAGCATTGGTAAAAATACATGGTCATTCAGACAAATTAGTTAAAGCCATTTAATTTAACAAACTTATCAGAATAATAATTTTTTTCCATTTTCCAGCGTTTGGGAGCAAATGGATGATTGTCATATGCTGCATACATTACCAGATTTTTGTTCCCACCAGACAAGATGGATGAATAAATGTGTAGGTGTGTAACCAGATTTAGATTGTTTTGCACCAGTGAGATGATTTCTCTATATTTCTGTGTTGATACTTTGAGTCTCCCTTATCTGTGCATTCGAAAAACCGAAATATTCTGAAAACCGTGGTTTTTCAGAATATTTTGTGTTTTCCCTGTCTCTTTTTTTAATACTTTCCTCGTCCCCCCAGTGTCCATGGCGGCCATTGGAATTCTCTTCAGTGGCATCCCCGGTCCCAGGGATGCATTGCGCGGACAGACCGGTGACGTCACCTGCGCACTTGCGCAATGCTCCCCTGGGACTGGAGATGCCGCCATGGACGCCAGGGGACAACGTGGATGTCGGTGGGACCATCGGGCAGCAGGTAACTATGAAAAAAAAATTGCATTTAGGATAAGGGATACTCAACCTGTATAAAGATGTACACAGAGTAGAACATTGAGGTGCCAGGTCAAGTGATTGTAGTTTACAGAATTTAAAGAGGTGCACAATCATTATTGTTTGTCTATTTTTAACTTGAATTGGAATACATTTATTTACAAGTAGCCATTGTGAATAGAATTAAATACTTTCAATGGAAATTTAACAGCTTGTGCTTGGTCTTAAATTTTAATCTCTAGATTACCCCTACTCCAAAAGTCCCTGTATGACCTATTTCATTATCGTTTTCTCTTCGTAATGTCATAATAGTCAATGTTTCACTAATCATCTAGCAGCTACTGGCACTAGACACATCTATCGTATATCTTCCACAACTGGATGGTAACTTCATTCCTATTATTTTTCACAGATGCTGTATTTAACAGATAGTATGGTACTACTGAATACTCACATATGGTCACCAGACAATAACACTGCACACTAGAGAAAGCAATAAGCTTTGCAGGGATGGGGGAGCATATTTTGCTGAGATCGCTACCGCCCTTGGTCGAACAGGAGGAAGGGGTCAGGGGTCCTGATGCAATAGGTTGTCTAAAAAAAAAAAAAAGAAGCCTTGTAGGATTACCAGTATTATTCCCAGTCATTTTATTGAAAACCAAACGATGGGGGAAATGTTTTTAGGTTTTATTATGAAATCTGTATCTGATTTTACTTCACAGGATTACAATTTCAATATAAAAAGTAGTATTGTCTCATTTTGGTTAGTCTGTGTTAGCAGAAATAAGAAAACTAATGCTATTTCTTTGGAATTCAAAGTCCAAAGAAAAAACCCCCCACCAGGACATGATTTGTATGTATTACATACATATTTACTTATAGTGATGTTGAAATGGGACAATTTAAAAAAGTGGACATACAGTATTGTAATATAGAAATCGCACCTCACCTATTATCCAATAATCTTTTCAAAATATTTACATATTTAAAAGGTCTCAGCAGCCAGAGTGGGTAAATGCTTCCATATTTGTGCTTAGATTACCCTACCAATGTTGGATTGTGGAAATCAGGGCAAGTGGTATGATCACATCCCAGGGGCATCTCTAGTTAATTTGACGCTTTAGGCTGCAGCTTGATCCTCTTCTCGTTCCTCCAAACACCCATTATTTGCGGTACGTTACGAAGTCAGGAGCACACTGTACTACGGATAACATCAGCATTGTATGTTTGATGGTGAATACTTTTACCAATGATGGCAGAGAACCAGAGTCACTGTAGAGATGTCACTAAAGAGGTGTTGCAAAAATGTAACTTTTCTCCGCTCTGCCGGGCTGTTTTGCTTTAGTAAAGTGCTTATGCAACATGTATGGCTCCGGTGTTGCCCATTCCACATGTGTGCACATCCCAAGGTTCCTGTTATGGTTGATGATGATGATAAATAAACGTACTACTACATGGTGAATTTTTTTTACAATTAATCAAATGGGTCACACCATCGATGGAAGCTGTGGTCCAGATTGACCCCCCCCCCAGTCACCCAACATCCCTTGTTGTTTAAAGAGGGCTGCTGATTGGCTGCTGCGTTATCACCTTCCACTTTATCACCACTTTACCAGGCCTAATACATGCCCCAGTGTTTAGCTGAACATGTGTAAAAACACAAATGGTAAAACCATTAATGGTACTTTATAGAATAGTTATATCGATGGTTTATGCCACCATCACTATTGATGGTAACCATTGATTGTGGACCTGTCGATGGCCATCCCTACGCTGTACCCATTCATCAGTACTCTGCAGCACAGTAGTGAACAAGACATTACTTAATAAGCTTCTGACCCAATGGACAACGCTGTACTTTTCTTGTAAGTAATTAATTATGTAGATCAACACATGAATTTTACTGTGAATCCTGCAGAAAACAAGTTTTCCTAATTTTCTGGTTAGATTTCCTATTTTTTTCTCTTAGCTTTGTTCCAATCATGGTCCACAATATTGCCCTTATTCAGATCTGATCGCAGTACAAATTTGTTTGGAAAATGGTGGGGCAGATGTAACATGTGCAGAGAGAGTTAAATTTGGGTGGGGTGTGTTGAAACTGAAATCTAAATTGCAGTGTAAAAATAATGCAGCCAGTATTTACCCTGCACAGAAACAAAATAACTCACCCAAATCTAACTCTCTCTGCACATGTTACATCAGCCCCACCTGCAGTGCACATGGTTTTGTCCATTAGAGAGTGATTGTGCCTTTCCGAGTGAACCAGAATAACCCCATTGTGTGGTCTTCTACTTTTTGTTTTACAAAATGCTTTTGCTTTCATGATCCACATACAGGTTTTGCACTTAAATCAATATAGTGAGTCTCCCATAGGGAAGCATAGGACTTGGTCATGAAAATTAGACTGGATCCCATAGGATGCACTCCAGTCAATCAGATAGTTAATATAGATATCAGTTTGAAGTACACCCCACCCAAATCTAACTCTGCACTTGTTACATCTGCCCCACCTGCAGGCCACATGGTTTTGCCCATTTTCCAAACAAATTTGTACTGCGATCAGATCTGAATAAAGACCCATGCATCGTTAGAGACTACAAAGCTGAACACTTTTGCAGTCATTGCTCCTATGTGGTGTTTATTATGGGTTCAAGTGTTTCTCAAATACATCCAGGTTTTACCTGTAAATGTATTTGATATAGTTATTCGGCGATATAATTTACTATAACACCTACTAATTCCATGTGACCATATGTCACTAGAATAGTCTGTATAACACACAGAGCATTCCCGTGACTGTTCTAGAACTATACATAATACCCTGTTTCCCCAATAATAAGACCTACACTGGTAATAAGCCCTACCCTTATTTCTGGACAACGGTCCAGAATAAGCCCTTCCCTGAAAATAAGCCCTAGCTAAATTTCACCCCACCCCTGCATAAAATGGATGCTGCTGCTATGGTAGCAGAAAAAGATGGGTGGGGCACTAGGTGTCCCGTGAGGGCGCCTATAAAAGGATTGTTTTGCTAGAGCTGCGGTTTCGTGGGTAAGGGAGTCAAGCCCAAACAAAAGTATGAGAAAGAAGGGGGTGTGAAACCGCGCTTTTATCCATTGACATGCAACAGGTGAAGATAAAAAATTACATTTATTAAAATACACTTTAAAATAAATCATATAGACATAGAGTGGCTGATAATGAAGTTGATAAAGGCAGAGCCTAGATAGTCACCCAATTTTTCCAAGGATAAGTCTCAGTGTCCTTTCCTATAGATGCTTCCTGGTATTGTCCCAAATTAATTAGGCCGATGGTGAAAGGACAGTTAGGAGTGATGTTATCCTCCAACCCAGAGAGCACCGGATGGTGTTTGGGCTCAACCTGGTTTGTTGTAGATGCATGGAGGCTGAATGGCTGATAAACGCAGAAGGAAAGGAAAGCAGCAGTTGTGCTTAAAGTATAAGGTGATTGAGAGACATGATTATTTATTAACAGTTTCTTATATAGCACATACATATTATGCAGCGCTTTACAGAGAATATTTGACCATTCACATCAGTCCCTGCTCCAGTGGACCTTACAATCTATATTCCTTACCACATGTACACGCACACAGACATTCTAGGGTTAATTTTGTTGGAAGCCAATTAACTTACCAGTATTTTTGGATTGTGGTAGGAAACCGGAGTACCCAGAGTAAACCCACGCAAGCAAGGGGAGAATATACAAACTCTGCACAGTGAGGGCCATGGTGGGGATCGAACCCATGACCTCAGCGCTGTGAGGCAGTAATGCTAACCATTACACCATCCATGCTGCCCATATGTGGATAAAAGCAGGGACCGAGGGGCTAAAATAAGCCGTACCCCAAAAATAAGCCCTATGGTGTTTTTGGGACTGAAAAAAAATAAGACACTGTTTTATTATCGGGGAAACACGGTAGTAACCTGTGGTAGGAGTACAGTCTAGCACTGTGTAAGAACTTGCCTGTTGCCAGATTGTGAGCAGTAAGAATACAGAGAACCAGTTTAGCTAGTTTACATTTCCTTATTAAGAAGGTTTTATTGGATTAATACTTTGACGACTTAATCTACTAATAAATCTAAATTGCTGGTTCTTAATGTTCCAAAACTTTTATCACAAAGTTTGATTTATGCATCTAGATAAAGCATACAAAAATAGGATAAGGACACAAGACATTGGGCCACTCCACTAAGGTGCTACTGTCTGCTTTAGGTAATTGTCTAGCTGTAATATCCCCTATCCGAAATGCTCGGGACCACGAGCATTCCGGATAGGGGAATTTTTTGGTTTTTGGAATAATTTTTTTAAGGCATACTTACCTGTCCCCTGATAGTGTCTGGTGGTCCCTCGGCGTCCACAGCAGGCCTCCGGCATCTTCTCTGGGTCTCCAGCGGTCCCAGGAATGCATTGCGCGGGTGTGCGCGTGCACCGGTGACGTCACCGGCGCGTGCGCACACTCGCGCAATGCATTCCTGGGACCGCTGGAGACCCTGGAGAAGATGCCGGAGGCCTGCTGTGGACGCCCTGGGACTTGGTAAGTATGAAAAGAGGGTTAGGGGGAAAAAAAAAAAAATATTCGAATGATTCCAAAAACCACGGTTTTTGGAATAATTCGGATAATGGATGCCCGGATACGGGATACTCGACCTATGTGATGAGGTCGAGTGCCGGGCTGTGTCGGAAAGGCACAATCACTCTCTAATGGACAAAACCATATGCACTGCAGGTGGGGCTGATGTAACATGTGCAGAGAGAGTTAGATTTGGGTGTTTTATTGTTTCTGTGCAGGGTAAATACTGGCTGCTTTATTTTTACACTGCAATGTAGATATCAGTTTGAAGTACACCCCCACCCAAATCTAACTCTGTACATGTTAAATCAGCCCCACCTGCAGTGCAGATGGTTTTGTCCATAAGAGAATGATTGTGCCTTTTCGAGTGTATCACAATAACCCCCAATATTATATATTAGGCCCCCATTGTTTGTTAATACTAAGTTTTTTTTATTAATTTCCACAAGGAAGTTTCACAAAAAAAAAAGATAGCAAAAAAATACAATATACATCAAGGAGGAAGGGCGTTTTTTTATTTTTAAAAATTATATCAACAATTATTGCTATGTACACACTGTTCAATGTAGTGTGATTTTTTTTTTTATTCGATATGGACTATATAGTCCGAATCAAATCGAAGAGCACACTCGAACAGAGTTAGCCACATTCAATGCAGATTCTATTCTGATGCGCGGCCCTCCCGCCATGCCTCCTTCCCTCCTGGCCAGTGCCGACACCTGCCAGGTCCTAGCGGCTGTCGATATCAAATCGGTGCAAGGTAGTTTGCCAGCGCTCAGTTACCTGTTGGCCGAAGGGGCTGCACAGTAATGGGTAGTCTAGACCCACAGAGGAATAATGGCAAATATGGTATACTATGCGCTCTCCTTCTGACAGACTAATGCCTGTGTGCAGAAGTCTGCCCTGTGGGATTTAAGTGTGACACTGCGTGCTGACAGCCGTCAGCTGGATGTAATGGGTATTGACCTAATGAAAAACGGGTCTGGAGGCAGTATTGTGAAAAAAGCACCTTTGCTTTATTGATAAGGATAATAAAATACGTGAAAGTCCAGAACCCACTACTGTGGGGATAAAGTCACTGGGGGGACAAAATGGGGAAATGAGGGAGGGGGTAATGGCAGCACGGGTGTAAGTGCTGTTTTGGTGTTGCTGGGTAAGTGTGTCCGCAACTGCAGACAGGATGGGAAAAGAGTTAATGGACAAATGAACAAATGAAGCACAGGGGGTGGTGCAGGGGGCTGGCGTCCCGTCCCCCCGCAGTGCACCTCTCACCTGTGTTTGTGAAGCACGGAAGGTCCCGCGGCGTTATCGAGGTGTTCGTCAGCCGCAGCACTGACAGCGTGTGGACTACGCTGTGTGCTCGGCTCTGTAGTGACGCGGTCGAGCGCGACTTCCGGGTCCCGGCGCCTGGTTGCCAGGGAGACCCCAGCCGCGTTCAGTAGCGTCTTCACTACAGGCTCAACTCCCAGCCGGGAGGAGGCTTTGATGTGAAGCTTGTGGATGTGATGATGTGTCCAACGCGTTTCAACCGCTGTGCGGTCTTCTTCAAGGATACTGAGCCATGGTAAATGTCAGTTGTTTTATAGCACACAAGGGGTCCCGCCCTCTGAGTCTCTGATAGGCTGTGGCCACTTGTGGGAGTGTTGATGAAGGGGTTGCTTTACTGCAGCAGCCTGTGTTTAAGATAGCAGTCGTATATTGCCTAGTGTGTAGCCTCCCTGCAATTGGGATTTCTGCAACAAGTTACTGTTTGGCAATTTTTTTGAAGGTGCATATGTTTCTGGCACATACAATGTATCTTGGATGGCCTGTGTAGGAATGGGCAAGCAAGGGGCTCTTTATGCTAGCCCAATGTACCATTATTAAAGTCAATGTTAAGACCCATTGGATGCAGTGTTTTGAGTGTGAACATCCAAAACAGTTCTCTTTTATTGAGGATGTCTGTGTGATCACCCCCTCTCCAATTAATGTCGGGGGCTTCAATTGCGGTAAACACTAGTCCCTTGGGGTTAGAGCCGTGTGCCAATTTGAAGTGCATTGATACACTATGTTTAGTGTATCCTATTTTTATGTTGCGGATATGCTCGTAAAGTCTCACTTTAAGGGGCCTCGTGGTTCTACCGACATATTCCAATCCACAAGGACACCTTAGGAGATATATGACCCCTTTTGTCTCACATGACAGTTGATGTCTATGTTTGAATGTCTGGTTGGTGGTAGTGGAAGTCCATGTCGGTGAGATTTTAGTGGAGAGACTGGTCAGGTTTTTACATCCAGCACAACGACCACAGTGGAAGAAACCTGTCTTGTCGCTAAGTGTGGTTTGTCGGTTTGATTTGGGTTTAATGTGATTTTTGACGAGTTTCTGTCTGAGGTCGGGTGCTTTGCGGAATATAAGTCTGGGCCTGTCTGGTAGAATGTCCTTGAGTTGGTGGTCCTGTCTGAGTATGTGCCAATGTTTGCTTAATATGTTTCTGAGTTGGTCCGAGGATTGGTTGAACTGTGTTATGAAGTTGATTTCCTGTGTGGTCTGTGTGTCAGTTGGGTTTTTGTTAGTCAGGGTGGCAGATCTGTCCATTGCGGCTATGTCTTTGTATGCTTTGTCAACTAAGTCCTGGTCATATTGTTTGTCTAGGAGCTGTTCCCTGAGTTCTATGGATTGTGTGTGGAAGTCATCAGTTTTTGAACAGTTCCGTTTGATGCGGCGGAACTGTCCTCTCGGGATGTTTTTGAGCCATGGTTTGTAGTGTCCGCTATTGTAAAGAATGTAACTGTTCACGTCAACCTGTTTCCTGTATGTTTTTGTGTGAATTTGATTGGATTCTATGAAAACTTCTAGGTCAAGGAATTGTACTGTTTTTTGGCTAGCCGTTGAGGTGAATTGCAGATTTCTGTCATTGTCGTTGAGATATTGCATGAATTGTTCTAATGAGTCGTAAGTGCCCTTCCAAATGAAAATGCAGTCATCTATATATCTCCGCCATAGGATCAAATTGGCGCTCCAGTCACGCTCACCCCATATGTAGTCCTCCTCCCACTTGCCCATAAAGAGGTTAGCGTAACTGGGCGCCACTTTTGATCCCATGGCGGTCCCCGTTGTCTGTAAGTAGAAAGTGCCGTTGAACCAGGTATAGTTGTGATGTAATATATAGTCAATGGAGTCGATGATGAACTGTATTTGGTCCTGTTGTAATTTTTGTGTTTTATGGAGGAAATGTCTGGTGCTGTCAAGACCTTGGTGATGTTTAATGACGGTGTACAGTGATGTTACGTCACTGGTGACCAGCCAGTAATCATTTTTCCATTCTATTGTTTGTAGTGTTGTGATGATGTCAGTGGTGTCTCTTATGTACGATGGTAGGTTTTTTACAATGTCTTGAAGGAAGGTGTCAGTGTACTGTGCTAAGTTGGAGCTGATGGAGTCAATGCCTGAGATTATTGGTCGTCCGGGTGGTTTTTGTAAGTTTTTGTGTATTTTTGGTAGGTAATAAAAAACAGGAATTTTTGGATGTGTTTGTTTGATGAAGTTGTGTTCTGCTTTATTAAGGATTCCTGTTGTATGGCCTGTATTCAGTAAATCATGGAGTTCTTTGTTAAATTTGGATGTGGGGTCATTAGGTAGTACCTGATATGTGTTCTTGTCTTCAAGAAGTCTAAGGGATTCGGTGATGTAATCTGATTTGTTAAGTATGACTATGCCACCCCCTTTATCTGCCGGTTTTATTATGATCTGGTTGTTGTGTTCTAAGTTTTTAAGTGCTTGTCTTTCGCTTGCTGTCATGTTCTGTTTGTATTTATTGTGGTTGGTTGTGGTCAATTGGTCCAGGTCTTCTGTGACTAGTGATTCAAATGTTTTGATCTGGTGGCTCTTGATATGTGTAGGATTGAAGGTGGACTTGGGTTTTAACGTGGTATGTGAATATCGGTCAGGGGTTGTGTTGCTGTTTCTAATGATTGGGTTTGTCATGAAATACTTCTTCAGACAGAGTTTACGTGTGAAGGCCTGTAAGTCGCAGTATGTGTCAAATTTGTCTGGTTTCTTGTTTGGCGCAAACTTGAGGCCTTTTGCAAGGACGTCAAGTTGCTGTTGAGACAATGTAGTGTCACTCAGATTGAATATCTGAGTGTGTTTGTTGGTGGGTTCTATTGTGGTATGTTGATGTGTTTTTGTTTTTTTGGTGTCACCTCCTCTACAACCTCTTCTAGATTTATGTGTCTTTTCTTTTTGTTTTGTGTGTGGTTGCTGGTGATGGGTGTTAGGCAGGCCTGACGACCTGCCTCCGTGTCTAAAAAATGATCTCCCCAAGTAAGAGCTTCTGATGTGGGTGCAATACATGTTGTTGAAGGAGTGGTTGTCACCCTATCCGTGTGGTCTTGAGGAGCGGTACTGCTGCCAAGGTCGTGAGTGGTACTGGTGTTTGATGGGTTGGTGTTGAAGTTACGTTGTGTTGTTACCCACCCTTGATCGAATGAGAGTCTGGTGAGATGGTCGTAGTCTTTGTCGTCCTCGATTTCGTATACTGAAAAGGAGGTGTGGCCCGTGGTATCTAGACTAGAGTCTGATTCTGTCTCTGAGGTTATGGATATTGTCCTGTTATTGGTATGTACTGTAGTTTCCTTATGTAGCTTGGTCATATACTGTTGGTAGGTCAAGCCGCTGTTGTTGTATTTGTGTTTGTTTATGCAATTGAGTGGTCTGGGCAGTAATGACCCTGATGTCTTGTATGTGCGTTTTGTTTGTGGTTTGACGTTGATTTTTTTGGTGTGTTGTACAGTCTCAATTAATTTGGGTTTTGTGTCACGGTGTACCTTTTTGATTTTAATGTTGATGATGTCGTTCTCTTTGCGTGTCAATCTTTTTTGTGATATCTCTTCTATCTCTGCGTACCCTGGTTCTTTTGTATATGGTTCAATGTTCTTGTACGTATTTTCTATGGATGTCGACAGTGTTTCTAACTCACTGTTGTTTTTGCGTATCAGTAGTCTCATTAGATCTAATGAACAGTTGTGTAGAATGTCATCCCATTGTTGTAGAAAGTCAAGGTCATCTGTATAATGGGTGGGCTTTTTCTTTATTTTAAGTCCCTTAGGGATGAGGTTATGGTCAGTGTACCATTGTATGAAATGTTTATCCCACCAGACCTGTGTTTCTTTTTGTATTAACTTTTCTAATGACTTGTAGTTAATGATGAAATCAGGTGATGGTCTTGTTGTGCTGTAGGAGTTAATGTTTTGTGTTTCCAGAGATGCCCTTTCCACCCTCTTGTTTCTAATATCCAGTATACCCATGTATGTGAAAGGTAACAAGCTGCTAAGCAGGTAGACAAAGTAGTATTAGAGCAAGGTAGTTTGCCAGCGCTCAGTTACCTGTTGGCCGAAGGGGCTGCACAGTAATGGGTAGTCTACCTAATGACCCCACATCCAAATTTAACAAAGAACTCCATGATTTACTGAATACAGGCCATACAACAGGAATCCTTAATAAAGCAGAACACAACTTCATCAAACAAACACATCCAAAAATTCCTGTTTTTTATTACCTACCAAAAATACACAAAAACTTACAAAAACCACCCGGACGACCAATAATCTCAGGCATTGACTCCATCAGCTCCAACTTAGCACAGTACACTGACACCTTCCTTCAAGACATTGTAAAAAACCTACCATCGTACATAAGAGACACCACTGACATCATCACAACACTACAAACAATAGAATGGAAAAATGATTACTGGCTGGTCACCAGTGACGTAACATCACTGTACACCGTCATTAAACATCACCAAGGTCTTGACAGCACCAGACATTTCCTCCATAAAACACAAAAATTACAACAGGACCAAATACAGTTCATCATCGACTCCATTGACTATATATTACATCACAACTATACCTGGTTCAACGGCACTTTCTACTTACAGACAACGGGGACCGCCATGGGATCAAAAGTGGCGCCCAGTTACGCTAACCTCTTTATGGGCAAGTGGGAGGAGGACTACATATGGGGTGAGCGTGACTGGAGCGCCAATTTGATCCTATGGCGGAGATATATAGATGACTGCATTTTCATTTGGAAGGGCACTTACGACTCATTAGAACAATTCATGCAATATCTCAACGACAATGACAGAAATCTGCAATTCACCTCAACGGCTAGCCAAAAAACAGTACAATTCCTTGACCTAGAAGTTTTCATAGAATCCAATCAAATTCACACAAAAACATACAGGAAACAGGTTGACGTGAACAGTTACATTCTTTACAATAGCGGACACTACAAACCATGGCTCAAAAACATCCCGAGAGGACAGTTCCGCCGCATCAAACGGAACTGTTCAAAAACTGATGACTTCCACACACAATCCATAGAACTCAGGGAACAGCTCCTAGACAAACAATATGACCAGGACTTAGTTGACAAAGCATACAAAGACATAGCCGCAATGGACAGATCTGCCACCCTGACTAACAAAAACCCAACTGACACACAGACCACACAGGAAATCAACTTCATAACACAGTTCAACCAATCCTCGGACCAACTCAGAAACATATTAAGCAAACATTGGCACATACTCAGACAGGACCACCAACTCAAGGACATTCTACCAGACAGGCCCAGACTTATATTCCGCAAAGCACCCGACCTCAGACAGAAACTCGTCAAAAATCACATTAAACCCAAATCAAACCGACAAACCACACTTAGCGACAAGACAGGTTTCTTCCACTGTGGTCGTTGTGCTGGATGTAAAAACCTGACCAGTCTCTCCACTAAAATCTCACCGACATGGACTTCCACTACCACCAACCAGACATTCAAACATAGACATCAACTGTCATGTGAGACAAAAGGGGTCATATATCTCCTAAGGTGTCCTTGTGGATTGGAATATGTCGGTAGAACCACGAGGCCCCTTAAAGTGAGACTTTACGAGCATATCCGCAACATAAAAATAGGATACACTAAACATAGTGTATCAATGCACTTCAAATTGGCACACGGCTCTAACCCCAAGGGACTAGTGTTTACCGCAATTGAAGCCCCCGACATTAATTGGAGAGGGGGTGATCACACAGACATCCTCAATAAAAGAGAACTGTTTTGGATGTTCACACTCAAAACACTGCATCCAATGGGTCTTAACATTGACTTTAATAATGGTACATTGGGCTAGCATAAAGAGCCCCTTGCTTGCCCATTCCTACACAGGCCATCCAAGATACATTGTATGTGCCAGAAACATATGCACCTTCAAAAAAATTGCCAAACAGTAACTTGTTGCAGAAATCCCAATTGCAGGAGGCTACACACTAGGCAATATACGACTGCTATCTTAAACACAGGCTGCTGCAGTAAAGCAACCCCTTCATCAACACTCCCACAAGTGGCCACAGCCTATCAGAGACTCAGAGGGCGGGACCCCTTGTGTGCTATAAAACAACTGACATTTACCATGGCTCAGTATCCTTGAAGAAGACCGCACAGCGGTTGAAACGCGTTGGACACATCATCACATCCACAAGCTTCACATCAAAGCCTCCTCCCGGCTGGGAGTTGAGCCTGTAGTGAAGACGCTACTGAACGCGGCTGGGGTCTCCCTGGCAACCAGGCGCCGGGACCCGGAAGTCGCGCTCGACCGCGTCACTACAGAGCCGAGCACACAGCGTAGTCCACACGCTGTCAGTGCTGCGGCTGACGAACACCTCGATAACGCCGCGGGACCTTCCGTGCTTCACAAACACAGGTGAGAGGTGCACTGCGGGGGGACGGGACGCCAGCCCCCTGCACCACCCCCTGTGCTTCATTTGTTCATTTGTCCATTAACTCTTTTCCCATCCTGTCTGCAGTTGCGGACACACTTACCCAGCAACACCAAAACAGCACTTACACCCGTGCTGCCATTACCCCCTCCCTCATTTCCCCATTTTGTCCCCCCAGTGACTTTATCCCCACAGTAGTGGGTTCTGGACTTTCACGTATTTTATTATCCTTATCAATAAAGCAAAGGTGCTTTTTTCACAATACTGCCTCCAGACCCGTTTTTCATTAGGTCAATACCCATTACATCCAGCTGACGGCTGTCAGCACGCAGTGTCACACTTAAATCCCACAGGGCAGACTTCTGCACACAGGCATTAGTCTGTCAGAAGGAGAGCGCATAGTATACCATATTTGCCGATATCAAATCGGTATTGATGGCTGTTGGGTCTGGCTGTGTGTACACTGCATTTCTGAGATGGGTTAAATTGTATTAAAATGTAATAACAGACATTTTAAAGCGTAAACCTCTGCAATATTTACCATCTCATGTCCTAACCTAGAATTTTGGAACTAAACACATCTTTCTTAAGGTGCCCATATGCTAGGGCGATGTACATGCGATTTGTTTTTTTTTTTAATGCGATTGCAGTGATAATTTGCAGACTGTCCAAGTCGCGGTCCGGTATGCATCAAATCGGAGCCTGATTGCATGGGCTGCAGAAGAGATATGTTGCAAGCTTGGCTGGGATTGCATACAATACATTTTATGCAAAAAGGACTGCCCCTTTTGTGATAATGCTGTCCAGGAGGTTCTGCAGCTGCTGGAGGAGGGGGTTGGGGGGGAATCACGGACAAATTTTCGCCCTACTGTATGGCCAGCTTTACATCAAGTAGCCCATGTGCTCCCAGAACTTGGATTGACCAATACACCCCTCTAAAGAAGTGTTCTGGATGACACTGTATTGTATTGTTTCTTCTTTATTTTAAATGTATTCTCTGATCCAACACTAATGACCTTAACAAAAAACGCTGACCTACTTTATATTTTTCATTTTCTCAGTGTCTAGTAATCCTAAACTTCTGTTTAGTACCTTCAAATCCCTCCTTAGCCCCACAGTACAGTCACCCAAAACTCAAATGATAGTTCATGAACTTGCTTGGCTTAGAAAGCAGTAGACACCATCTGTCCAAAGATTCTATCACAGTTTGCTGAACACTTTTCTCAGAAAACTCCTCATTCACCCTCCATAGCTGATCCTGTGATCAATGTTTGGTTTTGCCCTGCTTTCTTATTCCTGTTGTCTTGATCCGTTTTTCACACATCTGTTTCCTCTTATAAGATCTGATTCACCATTTTATGGAAATATTTAAATCTCCCTCGCTTAGCTGACATTTTTCCATCTTTTAACCATGAATTGTTTCCTCTCATGCTAAAGACATTTCTTGGTGATCCATCTTCCACGGTATGCTTGCACTGGCTTTCCCTAGTTTACGAGGCTTTGCACTCAGCAAAAGTGCCGGGTCACCCCGTGTGTACGGGGCTTAACATTTACTCACTTTGCAGAGTGAGACAGAGGGATGTATTCAATGCCGCGGCCAGCGAGGGGGTTAAACAGCGAGGATTGCAGAAAACCATCGATCCTCACTGTTTAACCCCCGCGCCGGCCGCTTGCTCTATTCAATGTTCTGGGGAAATCCTCGCCGTCAAAGGACGGCGAGAATTCCCCAAAACAGTGAGACCCGCAGCTAGTGCAGAAAACTCACTGTATTTAGCCGCAAGTCTCGCTGGTTCTGGAGCCGCATACGCCAATTCCCCCTTGCTCAAAAAATGGAGCAAGGGGGAATTGGCGTATGAGGGGGCTGCATTGAATACTGTCAGGGTGAGTGGTGACAGCGAGCAGGAAGCTCTGCTCGCTGTCACCACTCGTCCACAGCATTGAATACCTGCCAGAGTTTGGGGATTTTAAAAATGTAGTTTGTCTACACTGCACTCCCTACCTGCACGCAGCCACTTTTACTGAACTACTGAAATGCTCCTGCTGTGGTGCACTATATTTGGCAATCAGACTAAAACACAGCTCCGCTGTGTCAGGCTACCCTGTCCTGACTCCTGGTTCGCTTACTTTACATGTTAAAACAAAAGTGCTGCATTGGTTGGATTTAGTCACACTTGGATACTGCAACGTGCTCTGGTTGAAATACCTGCGAAACAAGGTTCCGTGGGAATAAATCTCTCTAATCAATCAAATAGTAATGATAGAGGAACCTTTGGATGTAGTTGCATTTATTAAGTGATGTTCTAATAAATAATTTGAAGGGGCCAATTGCATTGTCTCTGTGTGCCTGATAGCACTTTATCCTTTGTCTAAATAGATGGGGCAATATGAAATAATTTTTTATTTTTGTGCTTGTCGTGCCTATATAGATTGGGTTTAATGAATTTTTTTTCTGTGCCCCTGAGCTTTGTCATAAAAGCTTCACTTTTGACACTGGCCGATATACCTGCAACTTGGGCTTTTAACATCTGATTGCAGCAATCGATGAGAGGAAAAGAGCCCAAATTGCAGGTGACCGACCGGGGGTACGATGCAATGCATGGTCCCATGCACATTGCACCAGACCCTCTGAGTCGGCCCAGATGGAGAAGCAATCTGCACTATTGCTTCTGATTTAGGGCAGACTCGACTGGGATTTCATGCTGTAAATTGCATGCAAAAGGACCGCATGCCATATATCACATGCAATCTGGCTGCTTGGGGATGTCCCGGGCCGCTCAAGGGAGCACTACATGTGACTTCTCCAAGGGTAGACTTTGGGGGTTATTCTACACGGGGGGCGCCCATGAAATGCTGGGCTTCCCCATGGGCGACACTGAGCCTACCGCCACACGCCCCTGACCCGCACCGCTCCGTGAGAACTGCCCGGCGACATTGTAAATCGCCATGGCCGTTCACAGTCGGGGTTTGCACCTGCGTAAAACCTGTCTATCGGGGCAGGGGCCAAACCAGAATCAGCCCCTTTTGTTTTATTTAAGTGTTAAGTGTTGCAGAAAACCTAATAGATGCAAATGAGGCCACAGGTGATTGCTGTAGAGCTATTTGTGTTTGTTAGCCTGGAGGCCCAAGGAGTGTCTCGGTTTCCTTTATGTGGCCAGCTGCTGCTGTTATTCTCTTTTAACTCTCAAATATCAATGGTTTATTGACCAAGTCTTGTAATGCTGCAGCAGGAAAAGAGCTCCCTGTGTCCCATATGGTAAACCCTTTTTTCTTTTATTTCTATCATCTGGTCTATGACACACAAGAAAGATTTCTTTTTGTTTAAGCTTCTTGCAAGAATCCCTCCTCAATTGCACAGCTGTTCTCTTGATGCAGTGAGAGTCTGGGTCTTGCGCTATCTTTTCTGTATACTCCTTTAAACATTCAATTGGCACTTTATGCTGTTGAGTTTTGCTAGCTTGTACCTAATTAAAGAATTTGCCATCACTAAATAATTACATTGTTTATGGATATTTAAGTGGCAGCCTAGAAAAGTTTTGCTTTATATTGGTCTGCTAATCAGTCCACAATGTGTAAAGCTGGTTACACACTAGACGATATTTTGAAGAATTTGTCCGATTCTGACAGTTCGGAACGTTTAAATGATTTAGTACACAGGTTCTCCAAGTCAGTCCTCAGGACCCCACACAGTGCATGTTTTGCAGATATCCTCAGAATCATGTGAATAATTAGCTCCACCTGTGGATCTTTTAAAATGTGTAAGTCCGTAATGAGTGCACCTGTCGGTTGACCTGGAAAACGTGTACTGTGTGGGGTCCTGAGGACCGAGTTTGAGAGCAACTGATTCTAGTGTGTACACACAATGCTGCTATGTGCATTCCTGCGTGTCCTCAGTCATCCTCTGTCTTCTGTACCTGCAAGATGACGGAGGACAGTGCTAACGAGCCATGCTATGAAATGCATCATGACCCCACTGCTGGGATACAGTCATTGGGTCTACAGTATGTTGGTCAACAAGCATTGGGTCAACACCTTTAGGTCCACATGGGTCTAGGTCAAAATGGGTCTACGTCGACAGGTCATTAGGTTGACACAAGCATTAGGTCGACAGTCAAAAGGTTGACATGGGGTTTTTCACTGTTTTTTGAGCCGACGTGCCGATGGTATTTCATGCCCAACCATCCACTAGGGCGTGGTGGGAGAATAAAATAGTGTGCCGAGCTCAGCGAGGCACTGAGCTCGAAGCATCGCGATCAAAGCGGTGCACTGGAAACTGTGTCCATGTCCATTGTGTCGACATTCGGGTAAAAAAAGAGTGGAAAAACCCCATGTCGACCTTTTGACTGTCGGCCTAATGCTTATGTCAACCTGTTGATCTAAACCCATGTTGACCTTGTACCATGTCGACATAGAACCCCGTCGACATTTCTCCATGTCGACCTAACGGTGTTGACCTAATGCTTGTCGGCCAAAATGCTGTCTACAGCATTTTGACAGCATTTTGGTCAACAAGCACTAGGTCAACACCGTTAGGTCGACATGGTACAAGGTCAACATGGGTTTAGATCAACAGGTTGACATAAGCATTAGGCCGACAGTCAAAAGGTCGACATGGGTTTTTTCACTGTTTTTTGATCCCAACCCCCACTGCCGGCATCTGCAAGTGGTTCCCATTGTGAACCACTGATGGAGATGACTTGGAAAAGTTTTAGTTAAGCTGCTAAATTCATAGTGCTACATTTATCTGCTCAGATGCTGCACAGAAGCAGCTACAAGCATGACAGTAGCGTTACAGATTCCCCTGTAGAGATGGCAGTTGAAGTCCCAAGGCAACGGGAGTGACCCTTCCCTAACTGCTACCTAGCTGTAGGCTCAAGAGTGAAGAAATGTTAATTGAAACAATTGTTTTGATGTCTCTCTATTTGTATGAATTTAATATATTGATCATTATCTATTCCTTCAGTAATATTAAGTCACCATATATTGATTTTCAAATGAATAAGCAGATTGGCATCATAATAAAATAACTGCATCAGCGGTAAATTACCTTTTCCAGAAGCTCATTTTTTTGCCAGTCCACTTTTCCAATCTGCAGGATACTGAAATCAAATATACCACAGGTTCTCAAACTCGGTCCTCAGGACCCCACACAGTGCATGTTTTGCAGGTCTCCTCACAGAATCACAAGTGAAATAATTATCTCCATCTGTGTATCTTTATAAAGGTGTCGAAGTGTATCTGTGCACCTGCCTGGTGACCTGGAAAACGTGAACGGTGTGGGGTCCTGAGGACCGAGTTTGAGAACCCCTGTAATATAGAACTCAATCTGTGACTTGTTTTTAAATATCATTGGTGTGGCAAGTTCATAGTTATAGATTACAAATGCCAGGTGGCATCGGAATTTTGCATATGGATGCGACCTGCCTGAGACCTCTTTGAGACTGGAGGCTAGACACTGCTTATTGTTGTGTCAGCAACATCACCAGAGACAGGTGAAGTGCCGGCACTTGGAGATGAGAATCTTGAAGCATCATCTTTTCCTGTACAGTAAATGGGTCCTAGGCAGGCCCCGGGTCATCCCTGGTAACTATCCAGGTTAAAATGTTCGGTGGCTTGACCCTAGGTTTTTCTTTAAGGATCCTCTCAAACAAAGCTAAATTTCAGGTTACTGGATATCCACGTAAAAACCCAGGATATCGCTTCAAGACCGAGAGGGGTACAATTAACTTCACATGTGATCTGCCGTTGCCTATTTAGAAAATAAGATTTCTTCTGTATAGTATGTATGTATGTGTATATATATATATATATATGTATGTATGTGTGTGTGTGTATATATATATATATATATATATATATATATATATATATATATATATATATATATATATATATATATATATATATATATATATATATATAAATTATCCTTCGGCCGGCACTCTTATGCAGAACAAGTAATTTCAGCCCGGAGCATGTCACCCACTGGATAGCGGTTTACATATCCTAGAACACCGACAGCTTCAAACGGACTTCTTGAGCAGAAATAAATCACACAACCACTGATGGATTTCAGCAACGTTTCAATGTGTCAACATTTTATAAATAATTAGCAGCTCTTCCAACACACCCATGAGGTGGCTTCACTGTGTCGTTTTTTTTTTATGGGGTTTCGCCAGTAGCCCTAATCCCCAGGTGCTGTATGTGATGATCTCAGGTGTTGAATCTCTGTTCCAGGATAATGTGGTGCAGCAGAGGGTGTGTAAGGGTCAGGGGCTTCAATGCTCATCTCTTAGGTGTGGAATATCTGCACCTAGATGAGCTCAGCCTTGCGACTTCAATGCTCATCTCTCAGGTGTAGAATGTGCGCACCAAGATGAGCTCAGCCTATCCCACGGACAAATCTGATCTAGTTTAGGAGCTGGGAATATGTCATTCCCCAGGAGCCCCATTGATTAAGGTCTTTCTCAGCCTGTGGGCCTGCTACACCCTCTGTAGTGAGGAAAGAAGTGCTGCTGCGTCTTCTGAATATATTGCGCACTGACCCTCTAATGCTGCTGACGAAGCCTCGCCAGCCTGAGCGTGGGGTCTTTTCTTTTAGAATGTAATTTAAACTTTCCTTCACTTGATGGAGTTCTCTAAGTTCAGCTTCTTTCTTTTTTATTTCCTCCTCCACTTCTCTTTTGAGCTGTAATGCGTCCATCATGTCGTCATTTGGAGTCTCTTGTATGTTTTCCTCCGGCTATCCGCTCCTTTCTCTGTCACTCCTGTCATCGTCAGTCACGTCCGTGCTGACAGTATGAGGCAGTAGACTTTCTGTGAGCATCCACATGGCACTATAGTTATGTGCCTCTTATATTCTTGTCATATCTTGTTATTTGGATCTCCATTACTGCAACAGTATATCTCATAATTTTATCCTTCTGAATAAAAAGTAAAAATTTTCAATAAAATAATAAAACTAATGTCATATAGAAAATAAGTTTCTGGAGGAGTGGATGTAGGAAAGGTGTTATTACGTATGTAGTAGTCAGGTGGCGCCCCTGACTACTACATGTTTTTTTTGCATCTATCCATTTTAATATTCGATGGCCCGGTGCATGGGCTACCTGGGGGTGGGGCCTATGCGGCATGACCCAGGAAGCTTGTCTATTGCCCCAAGGGGCTGGGAGGGCTACCCAACCTTCGGGAGCCTCCCGGTTGTTCCTGGAGTGTATGCAAGAATGGCTAATGGAGGGAGATGCATTCGGTGCAGAGGTAGCAGGTGGGTCATGAGCTTACAGGGGAAGGTGATCTAGGAGCAGTGGTGGCTGCTGTCTCCGATTTGGGGTACCGACCACACGTTAACTGGGGGAGCCAGTTAGCATATGTACATGTAATGTTGTATGTTATATATGTGCTGACAACCATACCCAGTGATCCGCAGCACCGTGTTTTTCAGGGTATCCGGTCAGTGGATAGACAATGTCTAGGTCAACGGTCACTAGGTTGACCACTAATGGTTCGACAGTGACTAGATGGACACCTTGGACAGTGACTAGTGACTTATGGTCGACAGTCAAAAGGTCGACATGAGGTTTTCATGATTTTTTTCAGAAAAAAGGTGGATATTCATACTTTACTATCCAAGTGGGCATAAAGTGGGAATATAATAGTATAGCAAGCAAAGCGGTACATATACGGTCTCCATGTCGATGTATGATTACATAGACATTAAAAAATCATGTAACCCTTATACTAGCCTTTTAACTATTGACCTTGCTTGTGTCGACCTTTTGGCAGAGTTGCCCATTAGTGGTCGACCTAGTGACTGCCAACCTAGACATTGTCTATCATCTATACTAGGCATGTCCAAAGTCCGGCCCGCGGGCCAATTGTGGCCCTTGATGTCACTTTAAGTGGCCCGCAGCCTCCAGCCAGAAGCAGGCGGAGCATTAGATGCAGGACGCACAGCGCGGGACTATAGGGATGGGGCCTCCGGCAAGTGCACATTACCTTGTGTGACTGTGCACTGGTGAGAGGGTGTCGGCAGCCACTGTTTGGCGTCTTCTAGTAAGTAAGTGTCCAACCCCCATCCCCTGCCTCCACTCCATCCTCGGTCTGCAATCTCTCCTCCTGTGGCCTGTAGCGTTCACAGTGACAGCAGTATGTCGGGAGGGAGGAGGTGGGATGGCAGCAGCATGCAGAGCATGAGGAGGGTGACGGCAGGAGCGGGGAGCTCAAGCATCTGTCTCTTCTCCTTGTGGTGCCTGCTTGGCCTCTCCATCCTCTGGCTTACAGAGGGGGCCATACAGGGAAGGAGGGTCAGGCAAGGGAATATACTGTGAAGGAGCAGGCTGGGGGAAATACACTGAATGGGGGCAGAGTGGGGGACATATAGAGAAGGGAGGAGCAGGCTGGAGGGAATACACTGAATGGGGGCAGAGTGGGGGACATGCAGTGAAGGGGAATTAGAATCACCCCTATAGTGACTTCACAGCTCTACATCCCTAATGTGTCGGCCCCCACACATTTTCACCTCACCAAATCTGGCCCTCTTTGCAAAAAGTTTGGACACCCCTGGCATAGAGGGTCCCAAATAAGTTGTATGAATTTACTTTTACTTTTAAAAAATAAGTAAATAAGTCCTATTAATATAATAACATGTTTTGAGGAGTTCATTTCCTTTTTTATCTTTTAACGGGGAAATGCATCATTCCTTGAGGAGTAGCTGACCGGTTGGTATCTTATTGTAATTTTTCTAGTACAGCCTGTTAAATGACTGAAGCTGATTGTGTGGTTCTTGATCTCTCTTCAAGATATCATACATATTCCTCTTAAGGTGGCCATCAACTAGTGCGATATGGCCACTTTCTATGCAATTCTGACGCATTGCTATGATGGATTGCATGAAAAGTGATACATTGCATGTCATTTTCCTACAGTTGCGATGTGAGGCTTGTTCCTGTGCACCTCGCATTGCAGTTGCAGATCCTATGGGCTGCCATAAATATTCATTGCAGCCTGTAGCCCTTGCTAGGATTGCATCCAATACACTGTATGCAGAAGGTCCCATACAATGTATCAGGTGAGTTGGGGGGGTACTGCATGCAATACCTCGCAGTAGTGGATGGGGGTCTTTACACTTGTTAACCAGTAAAGCTGGGTATTTTGAAGACCACTGTCGGGGACCTATGGTACAGGTGCACTGCCATAAATAGCTGTTCATTTCCCATGTATCACTTTGTGGATAATGCAAGCAATATAAATATCCCTTAAATCTCAATGGAATGTATTCATTGGTTACACGTGACAATTAATCCTTTCAGTTTATATGCCACACATACACTATTATATATTGTTCTATTGTGGAATGCTTTCATGTGATTAAAAGTGTAAGTCGTTTATGCAGTCTATTTTTTTTTAAGTATTCATTTCCTGTTTACTAATTGTTTAGTTGATCTGGATTTTCTTTCCTAAATAGTGGAAGCTCCGCTTATACATACTTATGAAGTAATTTTTCTTTTTTGCCGCAATGTGTTTTTCTCTTTTTAACCCCTAGTTTATTATGCACACATTTTTCTTATGTGTCACCAAATTGTGAACTAGAGATGAACAACCTCTATGACATTTCTAGTGGAAATTAGTTTTTTGTCCCTTGACTTCTATGAGATAACTAACCCTCTACATCAGGCATTCCCAACCACGGTCCTCAAGGCACACCAACAGTACAGGTTTTGTAGATATCCAGGCTTGAGCACAGGTGACTTAATTAGTATCTGAGGGATTCTGATTAAACCATCTGTGCTGAAGCCTGGCTATCACTAAAACCTGCACTGTTGGTGTGCCTTGAGGACCGTGGTTGGGAATGCCTGCTCTACATGCTGCTCAGAGAGACTGCAGTCTATCCTTCAGTTGAGTAGTTATAATAATTCTCGCGGGTTTGAGAATTTGTGCCTAATCTCCCTTTCCTGTTTTAGCTCCCAACCTATCTATTAAGTAAGTTTTATTTATATAGCACACTTTTTCCAATAGGAATCAAAGCGCTTACCTCCTCCAGGTTGTCCTGCCCTGGATGCTACTGGAGAAGAGGACTGATCATATCTAGGATAAGTAAGTATGGATTTCATCTCCCTCTAGTGTAGGCATGTCCAACGTTGACCCTCCAGATGTTGTGAAACTACACATCCCAGCATGCTTTGCCAGTTTTGCTATTAGAGAATGCTAAAACTATTGCAAAGCTTGCTGGGATGTGTAGTTTCAAAACATCTGGAGGGCCAACGTTGGACATGCCTGCTCTAGTGTATTCTACTTGGAGTAATGGACCATGCCACATCAGGGCCAAGTTAAGTATATAAAAGTGCGTTTGTTTAAGATTTACTATCAAAAGTGTGTGTGCACTGTCATTATTTAAGCATTTCTTGTGGTACTCAGTATATCAGCATACTGGAGAGGTTTGCAGAGATCTATAGTCTTCCTGTAAAAGATAATGTTATTCTACCTTTAGCTGATTACTAACAACTCTGCACCCAGCACTCAGGGTTGCAGGGGATAGCCCTGAGCTAGTAAACACGAGATCTGCGGTGCAAAATATTCCAGTGATCACTAATCGTGGACCACATTGATGATATGTAAAGTTCCCACTAGGGGCAGTATTCAATGAAAAAAACTGTGCATGGCGAGAGATTTTTTCTCTCGCCATGCACTCTCCCTGTTCCGAAGCCTCCTGCTCCCACTATTCAATGTATTTAAGACTCGCCGCCACTTGCGGCGAGTCTTAACCCCTGCAGCGGACGGGCGTCCGCGGCAGGGAGCTTTCAGGGAGCCGGGGGACGGAAGCAGCCAGAGAGATTAAAGTCTCCCTGGCTGCTCCAGAGGAATGTGGAGGGGAGGAGGGCTCCCCGGGACCCAGGCAGCACAGGCTGCCCCCCCCTATAGCCAGCGGGGGACCCAGTATTCACTGCACCCGATCGTGCATATTAACGATCGAGTGCAGTGAATATATGAATATCTAATGAGCGGCTCGAGCGCTCCGGCCCCCTGCTGGCTGCACTGTGTAAAAAAAATAAAAATAAAAAAAAATATTCTTTTTTAAATTAAATATATAAGCACATGAATAAAAATAACATGCCTTTTCACAGAAAAAACAAACCTGATTTTTTGACACCAAAATTAAAAAAAAAAACCTTTTAGTTTAAAAGTTCACATTCCAGCTCTCCATCAAAAGATGGAGAATTTCTACACGGAGAGAGACGGCGAAAATCACTTAGAAAGACGGCGAATATTTCACATTGAATAGGGTGGTTCACTTTTGGAGAGCAAAATTCTCCGTCCAAGGCGAAAAAAGCAAAAATTCTCCATAAAACACGGAGAATTTTTCTCATTGAATACTGCCCTAGGAGTAGTGATTATACAGTACATGTAGTGATTATATAGTACTTCTAGAATGGAATAATAAAGGAGATTTCCAAAAGACTCAGGTCCAATTTGTGCACCCTACCATGAAGTTCTCTTTCTCATACCAAGGAAGAAGGTGCAAGAAAGAGGTTCTTAACCCTTTGAGTGAATTCGTCAAAATACAGTAGGTGTAAAAATTGCCAAGCCAATATTTTTATTCATCATAATGACCTGTAAACATTACAGGTCATTATGCTGAATAAAAATGACCTATAGGAAATATATTTTTGTTTTACACAAGAGTTTTAATTTGAATTTATATAACAAATCTGAGAAATGCTGGCATTTTTAGCAGATATTTTAAACATCTCTTTGAAGAGGGTGATTTGAGAGGAGACACAAAATTACTTAAAACTTGTAAGGTCTCTGGAGAGAACAGTGGAATTAAGGAAGGTGATGACATGAGCCATTTAATTTATAATAAAGGAATTTCAACACAGGTGATTACAATGATAAATTAAGAGGAAAGCCAAGGTAGAGCGCTTTCTGTCCATCTGTAATGGGTCATGTTGGGAAGTATGGATTGTGTATACAAAATTTAAACCACTGAAATATATTAAATGTAACTAATAGTTTAATAATGCCTGAGAACTTTCTATAGCTCCTTCTAATAGAGGGACAACTGCATTATAACATTTTATTGTAGTGGCACAAAGGAAACTTCCCTTTGAGTGCCAAGTGAATTTGTCAAAATATGTGTGAAAATTGGCAATCAAACATATTTATTCATCATAATGACCTACAGTATAATGTTTATTTTATATAGGAAATATCGGGTTAAGCCAGGGCCGTTTCTAGAGGCGGACAAGCCGTGCAGCAGCCGGGGAGCCGCACGGCTTGTCCGCCTCTGTTAAACAGCCGAAGCACCCGGCAGCTCCCCCCAACGCCGCCACCGCCTCACTTCCGCCCTCTCCCCGTCCGCCACAGGCACAGCTGACTGATTTCCCTGGGGAGGGGAGAGAAGCGCACCGTGCGTCTCTGCTTCCCCTCGCTCACTGTGTCACTGAGCCGTCAGCCAATCACAGCTCGCGGGCCGTCAGCCAATCAGGAGCCAGCCCGTGAGGTATGAATGGCTGACGGCTCAGGTACACAGTGGGGAAGGAGAGACACGCGATGCGCTCCGCTCCCCTCCCCTCCCCAGGAAAGAAGCAGCGATGGCAGTGGCGGGGGACTGGAGGGGGAGACCCAGGGCCAGAGACAGTGAGTTGTGCTGCTTCTGGCACTTTGGGGGCATATATTTGGCACTTTGGGGGCATATGTGTGGCACTGACAAAAAAAAGAAAGCTCTCGGGTTTTTAGACAGAAAAAATAGCCAGTTCAAGGTTTTTTTTAAAAAGAACATATATTGTTTTATAAACATACAAAAAAATATATATATATAAATAAATAGATACACAAAGAAAAAAATTGATAAACAATAAGAAAAAATTGATAAACAATAAGAAATAAAAAAATGGATTTCATAAGGTACCGACCGATACCATACATTAAAAATGGGTATATAGGTATATAACCCACCAAGGTGATGGAGATAGCGCAGAATCTAAAAACAAAGCGTGAACAGTACCCTAAGTGTTAGTGGGTTAGGGTTAATCCTGCCATGAGTTAATTCCAACTTGATTTAGTCAATTCCCCAGAAAAAAAAAGAAATTTTTGCATGCAGCCAGTCTGTTAGTAATAGATTATTAGGCAAATGAATTTCAGCAACCAATGTAATATTTACAGGTTCCCAAATAACCAATTCCAATGGCATACAGGAATATACAGAAATGCTCCCACAGTTAGTTTCCTCGAACCTGTGTCCCGGATGGTGGGGGATAGAGCAAGCTCCGTTTTTTTAAAAAGTGCAGATAGGATTCAGCTGGAGAAGGAGGCCGGCCGGCTAGTCCTTAAGAGGTCTGTTATGGATCGACGCGTTTCCCCACCAACTTATCGCGGCGGCTTCATCAAGGATCGAGTGTGTGGCACTGTGGGGGCATACGTGTGGCACTGTGGGGGCATATATGTGGCACACTGGGGGCATATACATGTGGCACTGTGGGGGCATATCTGGGGCATATCTGCCACTGGTGGCATATATATATATATGGCACTGGGGGCATATCTGGCATTGTGGGGGCATATCAGTTGTGCGGCAGCGGTGCGTGGGGAATTACAGTATGGGGAGTATTGTGTAATTGCTATCACAGTGTGGGGTGTAATGGGCATCACAGTGTGGGGTCTAATGGGCATCATGGTTTGCGACATAATGCATTTTTATTTCTTTGCCCTTGGAGCTAAATTGTCTAGATACGGCCCTGGGTTAAGCAACCTTAAAATACACTTAGAAAAATGTAATCTAGCAGCCTTGGGGGGTACAGCATGTGTCCATGCTGACTGTGTCGACATTCGGGTCAAATAACAGTGAAATACCCCATGTCGACCTAACGCATGTGTCAACCTGTCGACCATATCCCATGTTAACCTACACACCTGTCAACCATCATTTGGTCGACCCAATGACCCCATGCCATCTATATGGTGCTTACACTATATAGGATTCCCTTTACCTCAAAGAGCAATATCTATGTATTATACGTTACTAAGAGATCCTTCAGAGCACTCTAAATTACACACCGGTGTCTCTCAGTGGTTGGAGTATTTCCCTAATGTAACAGTCAAATATTCCAACTTTTTTAGGAGATCTTTGACTATCATCACATTTTTGAATTCTTAAATGTTACTTTTTGATGTTTTCAAAACTTTTTGATGTTTTAAAAATGTGATGCACAAAATGAAAAATTTGGAATTCCCTGTTCTCAGAGCAGATGATAACTAATCCTATAAGTTGTTATACTTATAGTATTATTGCTGTGTATTGAAGCTTCAATAAAGGAAAAAAAATATATAACTATATCATTATCGTGCATATAGTTTACAAATATCTTGTGGTGTGTACACACCTTTAGACAAGTGCTTGATATTGATGCTATTATTTGATGTGAACTTTATTATTAAGGCTGTTTGTGACCACCATCTCATTAATACATTTTTGCATTAGGTTTCAACCCATTGACACAGGCAGATCAGAGCTTTGTAAGCAAAGTAAAAGTAGATCCCTAGACTCGATTGGGATATCGCAGGCATCTTATGTTTTTCATATCCCATATGGAACCACTAACTGGAATATTATTCTTTTAACATGGTATCATGTTTGTCCTTTGTCCTTTTACTTATGTTTTGTTCTGCCTTGTTCTCCCTGCCTGTTCGGTTTTGTATAGCCCACAACTAACGGGCTATACAAAACCGAAGCACCTCACAAACGGTATACGGTCATTGGGTCACCAGCATGATGATTGACAGTTATTAGGTCGACATGAGTCTAGGTCGACATGGGTTAGGTCGACAGTCAAAAGGTCAACATGGGGTTGCCTGAAGCATGGCGAGCGTAGTGAGCCATGTGAGGGGACGCGTTGCTACGTTTCAGTGTCCATGTCAACTGTGTCGACATTCGGTACAAAAAAAAAACCATGTTGACCTTTTGACTGTCGACCTTAACCCATGTTGACCTAATGACCCTGTTGACCTAACCCATGTCAACCTAGACTCATGTCGACCTTCCTGCATGTCGACCTAGACTCATGTCGTCCTAATGACTGTCGACCAACATTGTGGTGACCTAATAATCCATACCCTCACAAACACCAGTAATGTGTGTGTGTTTCGCACATCATAAATTTTAAAATACTTTAGCGGCATATTAATATTAAAAAAGTAAGTTTCTGAAGAGTAAATGAAGCTCATTATTGTCTTTCATATGTAACATCTAGCAACATTCTGTGGTTGTTTTAATAAATATTTAGACAGGATGTCTGTATAAAAGCCACAATTCAGGGAAAGAAATTAAAACCAACAATCTGTTCTTGAGACTGGTGGGTATAGTACTTGTTTGCAGCCAACTACAGTATTGCATCACTGTGTTTCCAGTTGGCTCTCCATTGATCTCCATTCCATTGCCTTATTTGGTATATAGCATTGTTGTTTTTACTCAGAATTTGCCAAGTACCTTAACTAAGCTACACTATGATCATTATTTATTGAGTGAGTGGCTGTACCCATGTCATCAGTGCTTTCTTACTTATTTTTCATTTGTAATATGCCAGATATAGATTGTTTGTTCTCCATATTGGAAATAAATAGTAGCATTTAGACTACATCACACAATGGCCCTTATTCTGATCTCAGTACTTGTTCTCAAAATGGGCAAAACCATGTGCACTGCAGGTGGGGCAGATGTAACCTGTATAGAGTTAGATTTGTGTGAGTTATGTTGTTTCTGTGCAGGGTAAATATTGCCTGCATTATTTTTACACTGCAATTTAGATTTCAGTTTCAACACACCCCACCCAAATGCAGTGCACATGGTCCTGCCCATTTTGAGAACAAATTTGTACTGCGATCAGATCTGAATAAGGGCCAATATACAAATGTCATCTATCAGAGTAATCCACAGTCTCCTTGTACGTCGTTGACACATTGTGCTGTGATGAATACCTATTTTCAGAAAAAAATACACCCTCTCTCACGCCAGTTATCTTACACTGCCTGGTGTATTGAGACTGGGTATATGATGAATGCATGCTTCACAAGTGAAATAAAGTGCAACAAAACATCTGATCCAGTTTGGTGGCTGGGTTTGTATCACCACTTCTTGGCATGTTTAGCTGCAAAATTTAAATGGTGGTGACAGTGTCAGAGGCGTAGCTAGGGTGGTGCCGGCGGAGCTCTTGCTCCGGGCGCCAAAGGTTTGCAGGGCCCCCCCCTGCTGTGTCCTGTGTGGCTCCCCCATCCCTGGGGGGAGGGAGAGGGGTAAAGCCTGCACTGCTGCATTGCCCGAGCAGGAGGGAGACGTGGGTAAGGCAGCGCTGCTGCGTTGCCCTGGTGGGAGGGAGAAGCCGGCACCCCTGCATTGCCCTGCTGGGAGAGAGAAAGCCGGCGCCCCTGCATTGCCCTGGCGGGAGAAGCCGGCGGTGCTGCAATACCTCGGCGGGAGGAAGAGAGGGGAAGCATCACCACTGAACTCCCAGCCAGACCAGAAGAAATTACTACCATCAACACATGCTATGTGAGGAAGACATCAACAGTAAGGTGAGGTATAATGGAGGGCTGGGGAGGGAGCAGGGCTGCTGTTGTGTTCTGGGGAGGAGGAGGTCTGCTACTGAGGTCTGGGGATGGGGTTACTGCTATTGAGAGCTGGGGATGGGGCAACTGCTATTGAGGTCATACCACACCCATTTGGCAGATGTGTGGGTTGCTGGTATTTTTTTAAAGGGGCAATTATTGACAAAGCATAGTTTTGCATTTTCAATGATTGCCCCTTTAAAAGAAAAAATCCAAATTAATCCGGTTTGTCCATTTACTGTAATATATTAATGAAAAATACATGGAGAATGGAAGTGAAAAAAAGAAAAGAAAGAAATGTTAATGCAGTTTTCTTGTACTGTCAAGGAGTGGTATTCTGAAGAAGGGGGCTTATTTTGCAGTTCAACACTTTAATATATTGTGTTTAGTGAATTATTTGCCTTATTCTGGATTTGGCAGTGATATTTCAACATGGAATTCTGCCTATCATTTCTGCTATGTCTGGAATTCGCAGATGTGCACTTAAACCTGAAAAACTTCTAAACACTATACACAGGGATAGTCGGAGTAAAATGATCAAAACCTAAGGGGTCCACTAGTTGGCATCAAATGTGTTCCCTTGCTGATATTTTATTTTAAGATTGGCTGATGCCCGACCCCTCTTGCTTGCTCATAGATTGTGGTTGATTCTTTTTTTTTTTTTTTTCTTTTCATGGGAATTTTTTTTTCAGGCGGATTATGAAGGATCACAACAAAATAAAATACTTTTTTAACACCAACTTAAACCCCATACACAATAGGCGACCCTTGCCACCACCGATATAGTTAATTACATTGGCTGCAGCTGCCGATATTGAGTGTACACACTGAATGATATCATTCAGTGACCTCAGAGGGACCCACTTAACATGCATGTTGTTTGACTATATAGCCATATTGCCATTCATATTCAGCGGGATACAGTCATTGGGCCACCAGCAAGTTGTTCGACAGTCATTAAGTAGACACTTAGGTCAACATGTGTCTAGGTCGACATGGGTCAGGTCAACAGGGTCATTACATTGACATGGGTTAGGTCGACAGTCAAAAGGTCGAAATGGGCTTTTTCACTGTTTTTTAGCCGACATGTGCCGACAGGCAGTATTTCATGCCCTACCATCCACTAGGGCGTGTTGGGAGAATAAAATAGTGTGCCTAGCATGGCGAGCACAGCGGTACACTTTAACGTGTTTCCATGTTGACTGTGTCGACATTTGGGTAAAAAAATAGCGCAAAACCCCATGTCGACCTTTTGACTGTCAACCTAGACACATGTCGACCTTATGGCCCTGTCGACCTAGACGCATGTCGACCTAGACACATGTCGACCTAATAACTGTCTAACAACTTGCTGGTGACCAACTTATCCACACCCTATTCAGCAGACATCACTGGTCGTTAACAATGCGAGGTAGCGCAAATCGTTAATGTTTTTGAGTGTACACACTAGAAGATATATTAAAAGATATTGCTCAAAAAAGCCCTTTCCCAGATTATTTTTCGATGTACAAATAAAAATCTAAAATTCAAATTTTTACTGCTATTGTGCATAATTGAATTTTCCCTATAGCAATTTACATTCAGACATGCTTGAAAGTAAAGTACTACAATTACTGTCAAACCTTGTTCAATTTGATTAAACCCTATTTATTTGTTACTATTCATTATAAAAAAAAAAAGTAATTTATAATCTCCATAAAACAAGAATACATTGTAAGATTAGGCATGGCTACCTAGGTGTTTTTGACTAACCTCTGTGACATTTGTATGTTCTCCCCATGTTTACAAGGATTTCCTTATAGTCCAAACATATACTGATGCATAGCTCCCAACTGTCCCGCTAAACACGGGATCGTCCTGGTTTTTGGGGACGTTACCGCATCCCTCCCACAGTCATCAGTGTCCCGCTGCCAGCTCATTTGCATATGTCACGCCCCCTTTTGACCACACGAGTGTCCCTATTCATCAAATTAAAAAGTTGGGCGGTATGCTGATGGGAAGTGGCTTCTTTACACATTACCTCTAGTATTTGTGATGGGGAATGTTTAAAGCCCTGAACAAACAGTGAGATATTGGCTGATTACCAATTTTGATTAGATACACCAGAGATTTTGACTAGATGCACTGGCAATTTTGCGTAACTAATGATAGTCTATGATCTAGTCAAAATTGCCTTGCCTGCACAGTCTATGCTAGGCAATACTGACTTTTGTTATCTAGGAGAAAAGCTGGGAGACTGGTTAACCTTCTAGGAGATTTTGACTATCTTTGCCCAACGTGTATGCACAACGATGATGCTGAAAATCGCTCCATGCATACACACTGAGTAATTTTCATGAGATTGGACTGCTTTCCATAGCAGGATGCTATGGAAATCCATTCACTCAGCTTGTAATACCAGCAGATTAACGCTCATTGCCTGAAATACACACTGGGTGGTTTTAAGCTGAAAGCAGCTCAAAACACTACACATGAGCTGCTTTCAAATTAAAATCGCTCCAATGTGTATGGGCCTTAAAGGGTTAAGGCCCATGCACACTGGGCGACTTTGAGCTGAAAGTCGCTCAAAACAACATTTTGGCGGCTTTCAGCTCAAAGTCGTCCAGTGTGTATGGCCCGGCGATGAGCGGAGAGCGATACTGCGCGCTCCCGCAACATCGCTGGGAAAGCCGCTCATCTGCTGGTTATACCAGCAGATGAGCAGCTTTCAGGATGGCTTTGCATAGATCTACGCTATGCAACGCCATCCTCCCCCCTCCGTCGGCGCCGGGCAGGGGGAAAGCCGCTCAGTGTGTATGCACCGGGCAGCTTTCCCCCACAGTGATGATTGACATCATCGCTGTCCATACACGCTGGGCATAGTCGCCCAGTGTGTATGGACCTTTAGTAAACAAGTCTGTGATAGTAATACAGGTTGAGTATCCCGTATCCAAGTATTATTCCAAAAACCATACATTCCAGAAAGTGGAATTTTTTTTAAAAACTTACTGGTGACAACTGTAACTGGCACTACTGAGGACATGATATGTAACTGGCACTATATATGTGCAAGAAAATGATTGCTTGGCATTCAAATTCAGTGCCTGAGATAGTACACAAATTTTGTTTCATGTTTTGAAACCTTGTTTTTTGAACAAATAAAATATATTTGTGTGTATATCATGTAGTATTAAAATATTCCGAAATACGGAATAATCCGTTCTCCAAAATTCTGCTGGTCCCGAGTATTTTAGATAAGGGATACTAAACCTGTACTGTATTTAATTAGAATCTAAGAAACTGTCGTGACCTTCTAATTGATTTTACAGCTTCAGCATTATATGTTTCATTTTGTTTATGTAAAACATTTCCCTTGTACTATGGTAGAGGGCAAAAATAAGACTTTGTTTACTTTAACTCTAAACACATTAACTTCTGGTTACCAACTGAAACTGTAGAAAACACATGGAAGTCAGTCGAAGTCTTAAATGTCTTAAATGTCAACTGTAGATAATACATTTTTAATACATTTTTTTTAATACATTTTTCTGTATTGCTCCCTCTTCCTAAAGGAAACAATAATGGTGCTTTTTCTAGAAACTGGCATTAGGCCACACAGCCAAGATATATAAAAGCCTAGGAAACGTATTGATCACACAAGCCACTTTAGCCTGACTTCTCACAATGTGGATATGACTCACAGCAGATATTCTCATTCGCTTGCTCATCCTTCATTCATCATTTTTCTCTAATGATGCTTAATATAAGACCATACTACATATTTATTTTTAAACCAAAAGTTCAATGCATATGGCGCGTAGATTACGTACTCCAAAAATAAAAAACACTTTCGGGTTAAACCACACAATATTCACAATTGTGACCATGAAAACGGGTCAGTTATCAGGGAATTTTTTATCCCGCCAAAGTCAGTGACTTTGCACTAGGACATGCTCGTTCTCTTTTTTTAACTATGCTAAAGTATAATAATGAACCACTCTAAGACGTCCTGACCAATGTTCCCTCTAATTTTATGAAGGCTGTGTGCGGCAAAAGATTTTGGCTGTGCAACTTTGGAAGGAAATTTAAATTTTTGTGCGTCACTTATATATAACTGGAAAATGACGTTCAGCATTCGTGTTAACTATACTTCAAAATGATATTAAACATTTAAACATTCAAAACACAGCACACAATGTAGTTAATGGGTGAAACACACATTAATTGAGTCCACAACTGCAAAAAGGGACCACTGCTGCTTTGTGCGCTCTGTTGTAATGTCTGTGCGCATGCTCGTTGAGTTGTGTGCGCGCGCACGTGCGCACAGCTTAGAGGGAACACTGGTCCTGACATAATTATAAATAGATCGGAGCTTCTTTATACGTTTCATTATTTTCATCAGAAAAGCAAAACTTTAGGTGTCTTGCCGGAAAAGAAGATATTGTCTTAAGGTGGCCATACATCAGAACAAGATTGTATGCAATCATACAATCTCGACTGGTCGTTTGATTGATTTGCATGCAGATTGTGTGCACACTATGTGCAGACAATCATGCAATGCGCGCTCCTGCTGGTTGGTGGATTGGTCTACTGATCGGACGTGCTGCACTGTTGGGATTGTGACCTGATTGCATGTGCTTTTAAGCACATGTAATTGGTCGTAAGACGGATCAGACAGGTGCCAGGAAGTAGGAGCGGCCACACACGGAAGTAGGAGATCAGTTACTGGACTCACTACCAGACGGCCTCATCTCTGGGGGAACCGAACGTTCCCCTTGACTCAACAGTCGGTCCTCCTACTACTTTGCCGTCCGCCCTGCATGCTGTCACTTTTTTTTTTAATGTGCAGCAATGGCGCGGCTCCTATTAATAGTGGCAGGCTGCCTGTGACCATGGCCGAGTGGAATGGAGCAGGCAGCAGTGATTTTTCGTATCGCCGCAGCTCCCCTGTCCTCTGTCAGCGTGTATCCTCCGCTCAGGACCGGCACAGTGATACGGCTATGCTGCTGGTGTCACTGGGCTGCTTTATAATGCTTTGTGTGTCAAGCCTGGTGCTGACAGCTGCAAAGCTGTGTATCACCACAGCGGTTCTGAGGGGAGGATACACGCTGAGAGGGGGGCACAGGGGGTCGCAGCGATATGAAAAATCACTGCTACCTGCTCCATTCCACTTAGCCATGGTCACAGGCAGCCTGCTGCTATTAATAGGAGCCGCACATTAAAAGCAGACAGGAGAAGGAGAGGAAGCTGCTGCCCACACTCTCGCTGAACCCTGGCCAAGAACCCCAAGCAGCATTACATTCTGAGAAGGTGTCAGGAAGAGAAAGGGGGTAGAGAGAGATAAAGGGAGGAAAGGTAGAAGGGAAATGTGGAGAGGAGAGACATAAGGAGAAAGACACTAGGGTCAGAGAGATGGAGGCGGAGTGAGAAAGAGGGGGCAAGAGGAAAAAGAGTGCATGGGGCTGAGAAAAGGGGGAGGGTAAAGAGTGACACAGGGGAGCATGAGATAAGGGGAGACGGAAAGAGGGAGAAGGGGAGACAGAAAAATGGAGAGGGAAAAGGGGAGACAAAGAGGATGAGGGGGAAGGAGGAGACAGAAAGAGAGAGGGAGGGAGACGGAGTGAGAGAGAGAAAAGGGGAGACAGGGAGAGAGAGAGATGGCTGGAAAACCCCCTGCTCTCCTTGTATAATAAAAGGACACCACAGGCTATTCCCCTTGTATAATAATAATAGGACACTACAGGCTACTCCCCCTGTATAAATAATAACAGGACATAACTGGCTGCTCTCCCTGTACAATCATAACAACAGAACACCACAGGCTGCTCCCTCTGTATAAGAATGATAATAAAAACAATAATAATAATAAAATAATAATAATACACCACAGGCCGCTCCCCCTATATAAATGAAGCTCCAATCTATACAATCATGCAGCAGATGTATTGTATGACTGATTGTATGATGGATTGTGAGTAGATTGTGTGTCCAAAAACCACCAAGGACTGCTGAAGATTTCACAGGAAATTGTCCACAATCATGATTGTGACCGGTCTTAAGACCGGTCTTTCTGATGTATGACCAGCTTTAGAGCAAAACGCTTTTGCACGTTTCTTATTCAGGTCAAGTCACAACTTTTCCACACTAGCCGATTTTGAATATCTCCCATCGGAGCCTACAGGTCATATATGCAGCACATATGATCTGTCGGATCGGATGCATCAGTGGCACTTTTTAGCACCCACGATTTATCGCATCCGATCTGCCCAGCCATCTATAGCCTGCAGAGTGGGGGAAGCCTCCTCCCCGATCTGCGTCTCCGACACCCTCCCCCCTCAAAACTTTGAATACCACCTAGAAGTCACTTCTGATTTCGGAGACCTTTATAAAAACCCTATGCCTACAACCTTTCACAGATTCTCTTTTTATGCCATAAGGAAACTCATTGTTAGCCCATACGGTACTTATATGTTAGTTGGGCGCCCAACTAACTATTTGCTTGGTTTTCCGCATCCCCTCCGCTCGCCACGCTTCGGGCATGGTGGCTCGCTGCGCTCGCCACACTACATAAAAACAACTCCATGCCGACATGGATAGTGGGGGTATGAGCATAGTAACTATAGTGGCCGCCCAACTAACATATAAGTACCGCCAATACGATATATATCCCTTACAGTAAAGATAAGATAATAATTTATTGTCATTGTAGCACAACATAATTGTAAAACAACAAATTACAGTCTAGGGGCCAGAACTTCAAAAGTGATAAAATGGAGAGTGCTAAACAGCCAGCCAATCAGCTTCTACCTGCCCTGTCACAGACTGTGGGCCTGATTCTCTAAGCTTCAAAAGTGATAAAATGGAGATTGATAAACCGCCAGCCAATCAGCTCCTGCCTGCCATGTCACAGACTGTGTATGAAAAATGTCAGACAGGAGCTGATTGGCTGGCTGCTTATCACTCTCCATTTTATCACTTTTGAAGCTTAGAGAATCTGGCCCTTAGTTTGAAAAATGTCAGGCAGGAACTGATTGGATGGTTGTTTATCACTCTCCATTTTATCGCTTTTTAAGCTTAGTTCACCTGGCCCTAGGTCACAAGAAATGGCCATTATTCCTTATATAAAGTAATTTAATAAGAAATCATATCCTTTGATCCTCTTTTTGTGTGTGTGTGTGTGTGTGTGTGTGTGTGTGGGGTGGGGGGGGTGGGAGGACATATGACACTAGTGGGGGGGGCGGACAGATGACACTAGCCTATTGTGAAAGCAGTAACTGTGCACTCATACTGGATCTTTTTTGTTCTTTCTTTTCCCATGCTGTTTTTTTTTCGTTTATCACTTGTATGATTAATAAAGACACAATACTTTTTTCTTAACAAAACATTTTATTAACCAAAATGAAGAATGTACATTTAAATGTGTCATTGAGCCACTAATTCTGTTTATTACACCCTTTGCTTTTTGTTGCCTAGCAACCCAAGCTCACGTTGTTTGAGAATAATGCATACAACTTGGAGTGCTGTGCGGTCTTGTTGTTTAATGTTCTTTCACTGCAGTTAGCAGACCATTACTGCTTAGCTATTTGTTTACTGCTTTTCTTTGTGTGATTCCAGCAGTCCAAAAGTAAGAATATGACTATAAGCAAACTCATGGCATAGTAATGGTTAATTTAATACTGTTTATTTATACTGTTTATTTACAGTAAAGTGCAACGGAATATCCTGCGCTATATAAGAAACTGTAAATAAATAATTACATATAGAGATGATTTATTATCTAAATTTTTTTGTTTCTTTTTTATCACTATTCTGAATTTGCTAGTAAACTATGATTTGCAAAACCTTCCCTATTAACTTCATTGCTTTCCCTTAAAAAAAGAAAAAAAAGACATTTCTTAAAAAAAAATAATAATAATATTAGTGTCTAAAAGATTACATTTGTTTAGCATAGACCTCACATTTAAAGGGATACTAGGAATCTGTGAGAACTCTTAAACGTACTATAAGGAACAATCCATTTCAGTCAGGATTTTGGGTGCAAAAATGTATGCGAACCTTATGACCAATTTGGCACAGCGTACTAATTGGAGGAAACACATTAAGGTGCATTGGATAAAGGGTAGTGGCTACCATATAGCCCAGGGTGCCCTACAGCAGTTATCAATTAAAATGGGAAGTCACATGACAATGATCCCATATGAAACCTTTTTAAGTCATTACGATCACAAATACTTTACATTACTTGTTTCTTTTTTGTAAGGTTTGCCAATATGAATACTTTTTTCACTCTGGTCAAGCAAAAAATGGCCATCTTAAATTATGGTTAAGGCGCCTATACACTAGTCCTAGTTTTCCTTAGGACAAGTCGGACCAAATTCCTTTTGAGCACCCCCGACAGCTCCCCGGCAGCCTCACTTTTCGTTACTTGATGTGTCATTTTGGTACTTATATGTTAGTTATAATGTCGGCATGGAGTTGATTTTATATAGTGTGGCGAGCCACCGAGCTCGACGCGTGGTGAGCGGACGCAGAAAACTAAGCAAATAGCTTAGTGGGCGCCCAACTAACATATGTACTTATACGTAATTTTATCATGAGATAAATCGCATGCTGTGTATGTCAGCATGCTGTGTGTGAGATGTGTATGTATGTATTTATGCAATGTGTACATATGCTGTGCGCGTGTTGGGTGTATGTATGCTATGTGTGTGCATTTGTGTATATATACTTTATGTACAGACTCTTGCATTTAAATACATCTTGATCATATTAGTTTGACCAAGGGGTTATTTTCTTTAATTTCAGGGCCTGTTTCTTTATGGAAAAATGATTTACTTAATTTTTATATGATGTCAAAGGGAATCCTAACTCTTGGGGGCAAATTGGTTATTAATTAGTGTTCTGTCTTTTCACAATGATGTTAACACTATAAAAGCAATTCGTAATGCGTTATTATTGTTTAATTGTTTTTGGAAATAGTAAATTTATTAAGCGTAAAGCTTTCTTTAAAACACTTATTCGCAATAGATTTTTACTTTTATTAATCATTTTTAATTATAACTTATATTTTTGTACATAACACTGCAATGTTCACATCCATAACAGTAAGCCAGTGATTTGTTTGTCATCAACCATTGCCAACTCAGGCACATATAGTTAATCAGACACCACATGGCTTTGTACTGTTGGAAGCAGACAGGCATTGCCAGCTCCAGCACAGATAGCTGATCAGACACCACATGGATATGTAGAACACACTATTGTAATCAGACATTCATCATTTATGTTTAACTGATCCCATCTGTTGTCTGAGTTGCAGAGAACATGTGGGAGAAGCATATCATGCCAGCAATGGATGGTATTAGTGACAGACAATGTCTCATTTACAGCTGCCAGTTCTGTTTTGCAGTACTTTACTCTTATTTAGGGCGAGATGTACTAAGCCTTAAAAAGTGATAAAATGGAGATTGATAAACCACCAATCAGTACCTACCTGACATTTTTCAAACACAGTCTGTAGCATGGCAGTTAATAGCTGATTGGCTGTGGTTTATCACTATACATTTTATCACTTTTCAAGCTTAGTACGTCTGGCCTTTAGAGAGAGAGACTTTCTTATTGTTGTTACTTTAAATGGTTTTATACTTTCCTCGTATTTAACAAGTTTTGGCGCATTTATTACGCACTGTGTAAGTAGAAGTAAATGTTATAGTAAATATTGGGTTTCCTTCAATATTTTCTTCAACTGTTAGTTCTCAAAGCTACTTACTTCAAATTGGCACTTTTAACATAAAAAAAAATGCTAATAGCCCTGAGCTACAGTGTTCCACACTACATAATGATGTTTATGATTAGGATTGGAGGATTGCTTATAAGGCACCATGCGACCGAGACTTTTATATGTAAATGCTGTTTGTATAATGCAGCTAAATTGTGAAGGGAAGTACAACTGACTGATCTAATACTTGCCTACTACTTCCATAAAAGGGATGTCTTACTGAAGATCTACACTGTCTATATAATCAGGGTCAAATGGTCGACAGGTAAAAGGTAGACATACTGTAACAAAAAAGGTTAAGACACTTGTAAGTTCCATTTAAAATGTATGTTCTCATCATACTGCGCTGCCTTTCTGTTTCCAAACCTTCATACGTCAAGAACCTCATCTCATCCCAATCTTCTAACCTCTGGTATCTCTTTGCCACCATCAACTCCCTCCTTTTTCATCCCTCACCTTGTCTTTCTTTCTCACTATCTACCCTTGACTTTTTCACCTATTTCACATCCAAAATTTACTCCATATGACAGGACATCACATTCCAACAGACCCTCAACAACCTGCCCCCTCTTTTCCATAACCACTCAACGCCCATCCATTTCACCAACTCTGACTTCATATTTCCCTGGTTCTCTCCCTCACAACCACCTGTCCATTAGACCCTATGACCTCCCGCCTCCTAAACTAACTCTCCTTCCTAATGCCACCTTGCACATCTCAGTCTCTCCCTCTCATCTGGCACTGTCCCCTCTGCCTTCAAGCATGCTCTTGTCTCCCCTATTCTTAAAGAAATACCCTTAATCGTATCGCATTCTCCAACTACTGACCCATCTCTCTCCTATCTTTTGATTCCAAATTTCTTGAGTGCATTGTCTATAACCACCTTACTGCCTGTCAGGTCTGGGGTCTGTTGTGTTCCCGGCCCTGACCGTGGTGGACCAGTGGAGGGCGCTGTGTATCGAAAGGCTGGAGGCCTGATGAATGACATGCACAGAGCCAAAGCCTTGCGTACCAGAGTGTTGGCGGAGACCGTAAACAGAGGCGCGGAGTCTAACCTGCCAGCGGTATTCACCAGGGACCCCCGCAAGGGGATATGGACTTCGCAGCATCTGACAGGCAGGTCGCGGCCCTCTGCCCTGGCCCTCTGGACGTAGGCTGTGAGTGGTAATGACACTGGAGACACGGGTAGGTGGAATAGTCTCTGGGAGGCACAGTGTGAAAGTGTCAACACTGATGTCGACAGCTGGGTCGACGAGATCACTCAACTGCACGATGGTAATAGCAGGAGGCTTCTGGAGATGGTATGCCAGGTGAGGATGGTAACAGGAGTAATCACTCGACTGCAGAGTGGAATGTCAGGAGTCTTCTGGAGATGACAAACCAGGTAGTAACGGCAGAATTTGCGAGAGGTACACGGGGAGACCGGATAACCAGGAGCCTTTGGAAACAGCTGAACACAGGAGGTACTGAGGTCAGATGAACACATATTCAAGGCGATGACTGGGAGTTAGAGGCCGGAATATATCCCCCTCGCTGAGTACTGATTGGCTAGCTGCAGCAGCACCAATCAGTACAGGAAAAGAGTGAGCATACCTGAGAGGTATGCAGGTGTGTGGGTCAGAGGTCACCTAGGCTGAGCAGCGGGATTGGACCCCCTGGTCAGCTGAGCGCAAGTGTCATGGCGGCGCCCATGACGCGCGGAGTCCACCATGCCGGCATGTCGATTCCACGGGTCAGCGCCAGCCACACATGGGACATCTTGCCAGACACTGACAGCAACCAGAGGCCTTACTCTCAACGCTGACCACCGGGAAGGTAATGGACGTGGTCTCAGACGGGGCTGAGACCCACGGTTTGTGACAGTACCCCCCCCTTTTAGGGTGGGCACCGAACACCCTTTAGGCTTGGACGAGTTCTCTTCATGGAACACTTTGAGTAAACGGGGGGCATGCACATCTTCTGCATTGGCCCAACTCCTCTCCTCAGGACCATATCCTCTCCAATCAATGAGGTACTGGAGGCGCCCATATCGCCGACGAGAATCAATAATCTTGTTGATCTCGAATTCCACTCCCCTGCTGGTTCGAACTTTGGGTAGTGATGGCGAAGAAGCATGGAAGCGATTCAGGATGAGAGGGCGTAACAAAGAGATGTGGAATGAGTTGGGGATGCGTAAAGATTTGGGTAACTTCAACTTATAAGCCACAGGATTGATCTTTTGAAGAACAGTGTAAGGACCAATGAATCTGGGAGCAAATTTCATAGAAGGGACCCTTAGTCTGAGATTTCGGGTAGAAAGCCAAACTCTATCCCCTGGACGCAACTCAGGAACAGCTCTTCTTTTGCGATCTGCAAAGAATTTGTACCTTGTTGAAGCTTTCTTGATGTTGGAATGAACCTCTCGCCAGATTTGAGAAAAGTGTTTAACGGCTGCTGCGGCTGCAGGTACTTCTATCGTAGGTAAAGCTTCAAAATTGGGGGCACGGGGATTTTGTCCATAGACTATAAAGAAAGGGGAATGACCAGTGGTAGTGTGGTACCTGAAGTTATGAGCAAACTCTGCCCATGGGAGGAGTCTCGACCAGTCATCTTGAGAGGATGATACATAAAGACGTAGGAAAGTCTCCAGATCCTGGTTCACCCTTTCTGTCTGACCGTTGGACTGAGGATGATAGCCTGAAGAAAACTTTAATTTGATTTGGAATGCATCAGACAGGGCTCTCCAAAACCGTGCTACAAATTGTACCCCACGATCGGACACAATTTCATTAGGCAAGCCATGACTTTTGAAGATATGTTGTACAAACAGCTGAGCCAGACTGGGGGCGGACGGTAGCCCGGGTAATGGAATGAATCGGGCCATCTTGGAAAATCTGTCAACTATTACCCATATGGTGTTATACTCTTGAGATTTGGGTAAGTCGCAGATAAAGTCCATTGAAATGTGAGTCCAGGGACGAGATGGAATGGACAGAGGATGAAGCTGGCCGGCTGGAGCTTGTCGGGACACTTTGTGCTGTGCACACTCTGGACATGAAGCCACAAACTCCTTCACCTCCTTGCCAATCTGCGGCCACCAATAGGATCTCTGAAGAATCTTTAATGTCCCCTGGGCGCCAGGATGCCCAGAGAATAATGACTTGTGTGCCCAGGAGAGAAGCTTCTGACGCAGTTCAGTGGGGACGAAGATTTTACCAGGAGGAGGCACAGGCGACACTTGCGTGGGAGCAAAGGCGATGGGGTCAAGAATGGGCCGATTCTCCTGTAGGTCAGAATCCTCTTGCATGGAACGAGATAAGGCATCAGCTTTCACATTCTGAGTACCTGGACGGTATAACAACTTGAAAGAGAAAAGAGAGAAAAACAAGGACCAACGAGCCTGTCGAGGATTCATACATTGGGCAGACTGGAGGTATAACAGGTTTTTATGATCTGTGAAGATCGTCACGGGGAACTTGGCACCTTCTAAGAGATATCTCCATTCTTCGAGGGATAATTTGATGGCCAGTAATTCTTGGTCTCCAATGGAGTAATTTCTTTCTGCTGGAAGAAACTTGCGAGAGAAGAACCCACAGGGGTGGAGTTTTTCATCACTGTTCTTTTGAGATAATACAGCACCGACTCCGATGTGAGAGGCATCTACCTCAAGGAAAAAGGGTTTGTTGACATCAGGCTGGGACAGGATAGGAGCAGTGACAAAGGCTTGTTTTAAAAACTGAAAAGCTGCGACGGCTTCTGGAGGCCAGCTGGCTGGATTAGCCCCCTTCTTGGTGAGTGCGGTGATGGGTGCAATCAACGTGGAGAAGCCTCGAATGAATTTCCTGTAGTAGTTTGAAAACCCTATAAAGCGTTGGACTGCTTTGAGGGAAGTGGGTTGTGACCACCCGTTAATAGCCTCCAACTTCTCTGGATCCATACGTAAGTCAAAACCAGAAATGATGTAACCCAGGAAGGGCACGGAAGGAACTTCGAAGGTACATTTGGAAATCTTGCCGTACAGTTTGTTTCGGCGAAGACGAGACAATACTTCCTTGACCTGAGTTCGATGAGAGGATAAGTCTTTGGAAAAGATGAGGATGTCATCGTGGTATACCACAAGACAAACATAGAGCATGTCCCTGAAAACCTCATTCACAAATTGCTGGAATACTGCTGGGGCATTACAGAGGCCGAAAGGCATTACCAGGTACTCGTAATGACCATCCCGGGTGTTAAATGCGGTCTTCCATTCGTCACCTTCACGAATTCTTATCAAGTTGTATGCCCCTCGGAGGTCCAATTTGGTGAAGACTCGGGCACCTCTCACTCGGTCGAAAAGTTCGGTAATTAAAGGAAGCAGGTAGCTTTTCTTGACTGTGATGGTGTTTAAACCTCGGTAATCGATGCATGGGCGAAGGCCTCCATCTTTTTTCTTTACAAAAAAGAAACCTGCGCCTGCTGGGGAACTGGAGGGCCAGATGAAGCCTTTCTGAAGATTCTCCTGTATGTATACAGACATGGCTTGAGTCTCAGGAACGGACAATGGATAAGTTCGACCTTTGGGAGGGAATTTCCCTGGGAGGAGATCAATTTTACAGTCCCAATCACGATGAGGAGGAAGAGTATCAGCAGACTGCTCGCAGAACACATCAGCGAATTCACTGTAGACTTCGGGGAGCCCAGGAAGAATTTTTACATTGGCTGAACGAGTGGGTACCACTGATTTGATACACTGCTGTTGGCAATGCGAACTCCATTGCTCGATCTGAAGCGTCTTCCAATTGATGTTGGGATTTTGAAGACGAAACCAGGGAAGACCGAGGACGATTTCATAAGAAGATTTGGGAATGACAAGAAATTTGATCTGCTCCTGATGCAGCATGCCGACTCTTAGGGTGAGGAGGCTGGTACAGAAGCGAACCTCACTGCCTGGGATTCTGCTGCCGTCAACTGCTGTAACCGCTAGGTGGGGAATTAATGGTTCCATAGGGATCTTCAGTTTGGTAACCAGATCTTGAGAGATAAAATTCCCGGCTGACCCGGAATCTGCCAAGGCAGTGCTAGCATGGGCACCGGCAGGGGTATCCAAAGATACGGGTAAAACAAAGTCATTTTCTGGAGGAGATTTCACCACTTGACCCAACCTGACTCCTCCCTTACAGGTTAGGCTCGGTCGTTTCCCGAACGCTCGGGACAATTGTTAATGAAATGGCTAGGAGCAGCACAATATATGCACAGACGATTGCGCTGCCTACGGGTACGTTCTTCGGGAGTCAGTCGTGATCTACCCACTTGCATTGGTTCTTCACGCGTAGGAGACTCAGAACGAATCTTGGGAGAAACTTTGGGAATTAACTTCTTGTGTTTTTCTAGTCCTCTCTCACGAAGACGTAGATCAATCTTGATACATAGAGATATAAGATCTTCCAATTGGTCAGGAAGATCGCGAGACGCCAGCTCATCTTTGATCCGGTCAGTGACTCCTAACCAGAAGGCAGCTGTGAGGGCTTCATTGTTCCACTGTAATTCAGACGCAAGAGTTTGAAAGTGGATTACATACTGCCCCATGGGGCGGGACCCTTGCTTAATCTGGAGGATGTCGGTAGCTGCTGACACGGGTCGACCTGGCAAGTCGAATATGCGGCGGAAGGTCTGGATGAATTGATCGTAGTCTGCCAGCAGAGGATCTGCTCTTTCCCATAAGGGTGATACCCACTTCAGGGCAGAACCAGTCAATAACGACACCATGTATGCAATTTTAATTCTGGCCGTAGGAAAGTTCTGAGGGATCAATTCGAACTGAATTTGGCACTGGTTGATAAAGCCTCTGCAGGTCTTGGGGTCACCATCGTATTTGGTGGGTGCTGGCAGATGGAGACGAGAAGGTAGGGTTGGTGTTGCTGATCGTACGGGAGAGGTTGACACAGAAGTCGACAGGGACTGTTGCAGGGTGTCCAATCGGCTGGACACATCCTGTAAGAACTTGATCACCTGCTGCTGGGTGGCCTCTTGGGTCTCCATTCTGGCAGCAACATTTTGAAGAACCGCTGGTCCCACACTTGGGTCTTGAGCCGAGTCCATCGGCCTTGAATATACTGTCAGGTCTGGGGTCTGTTGTGTTCCCGGCCCTGACCGTGGTGGACCAGTGGAGGGCGCTGTGTATCGGAAGGCTGGAGGCCTGATGAATGACATGCACAGAGCCAAAGCCTTGCGTACCAGAGTGTTGGACCGTAAACAGAGGCGCGGAGTCTAACCTGCCAGCGGTATTCACCAGGGACCCCCCGCAAGGGGATATGGACTTCGCTGCGTCTGACAGGCAGGTCGCGGCCCTCTGCCCTGGCCCTCTGGACGTAGGCTGTGAGTGGTAATGACACTGGAGACACGGGTAGGTGGAATAGTCTCTGGGAGGCACAGTGTGAAAGTGTCAACACTGATGTCGACAGCTGGGTCGACGAGATCACTCAACTGCACGATGGTAATAGCAGGAGGCTTCTGGAGATGGTATGCCAGGTGAGGATGGTAACAGGAGTAATCACTCGACTGCAGAGTGGAATGGCAGGAGTCTTCTGGAGATGACAAACCAGGTAGTAACGGCAGAATCTGCGAGAGGTACACGGGGAGACCGGATAACCAGGAGCCTTTGGAAAAAGCTGAACACAGGAGGTGCTGAGGTCAGATGAACACATATTCAAGGCGATGACTGGGAGTTAGAGGCCGGAATATATCCCCCTCGCTGAGTACTGATTGGCTAGCTGCAGCAGCACCAATCAGTACAGGAAAAGAGTGAGCATACCTGAGAGGTATGCAGGTGTGTGGGTCAGAGGTCACCCAGGCTGAGCAGGGGGATTGGACCCCCTGGTCAGCTGAGCGCAAGTGTCATGGCGGCGCCCATGACGCGCGGAGTCCACCATGCCGGCATGTCGATTCCACGGGTCAGCGCCAGCCACACATGGGACATCTTGCCAGACACTGACAGCAACCAGAGGCCTTACTCTCAACGCTGACCACCGGGAAGGTAATGGACGTGGTCTCAGACGGGGCTGAGACCCATGGTTTGTGACACTGCCTTTCTTTGCTTTCACTCCCTGCTTGATCCATTCCAGTCTGGGCTTCCATCCTTTCCTCTCCACTGAAACTGCCCTCACAAAAGTCTGCAGTGATCTTGTGAAGGGAAGTACCACTGACTGATCTAATACTGCCAAATCTAGGGGCCACTACTCTCTGCTTATTCTTCTTGAATTCTTTGCTGCTTTTGACACTGTGGATCACCCTCTCATTTTATTTGTGTGATACTGCTCTATCCTGACTCCCTACATCTCTGACCTCTCCTTCTTTGTCTCCTCATGACTCCTCCCCCTCTACTTCCACTGAAAGTAGGTGTCCCCCATGGCTCTGTTCTTTGTCCTCTCCTTTTCTCTTTCCATATGTCCTCTCTGTGTGAGCTTATTTGACTAACAATATAAACTATTGGCTGATGATACCTAAATCTACCTCCTATCATGTGGCCAGATGCACTAAGCTTCAAAAGTGATAAAATGGAGAGTGATAAATAGCCAACCAATCAGCTCCTACCTGTCATGTCACAGACTATTTTTGAAAAATGTCAGACAGGAGCTGATTGGCTGGCTGTTTATCACTCCATTTTATCACTTTTGAAGCTTAGTACATTTGGCCCAATATCTCTCTCCTCATATTTCCAACTGCCTCTCCACTATCTCTTCTTGGATGTCCCAGCATTTTCTCAAACTTAACATGTCTAATTCTGAACTGATCATCTTCAGACCCTCCTGCATAATTTCACATCCCACAATTTCACTATCTATTGATGGAACAGCTATAACATTTAGCCCCCAAGTACACTGCCTTGGCATTGTTCTTGACTCCTCTCCTTTAAACCACACATTCAACACCCCTCACAGTCCTGTAATTTCCACTTCAAAAATATTTCCAGGATCCAGACACTTTCTCACCCAGGATGCTACGAAGAGCCTCATTGATTCACTAAAAATCTCCAGATTGTACTACTGTAAATCTCCTCCCTTCTGGCCTCCCTGACAAACACCTCTCTCCACTCCAATCTATCCTCAATGCTGCCCTGCTCATTTTCCTGTCCAATCGCACTATGTGCACCTCCCCTAACATACAAGCTCTACACTGGCTCCACTTCAGAATACAAGTCAAGCTCCTTACACTCACTTACAAGCCATTCCTCTCCCACCTACATAACTGGCTTTCTCTCTGTTTACACTCTCATCTGCCCTTTTTGCTCCATAAATGCAAACCACCTCTCCTGGCAACTGGTTACTTCCTCATATTCCCTCTTCCAAGATTTTGGTCACTGTGCTCCTTATTGCTGGAATTTTCTACAGTACCTTCCCTTCACCTCTCTACAAAATCTCTCTCGTGCTTTTCATAGAAAATAGTGTATATATGTATGTATATATGTATGTATAGATATATATAGATATAGAAAAACAGAGTGCGCCCCTGGTATGTAGTTCCACCACCAAATGAGAAAAACCGTAGTGACAATATACAAATCACTTTTCAACAGGTTTAATACAATTTTTCTCTCATAAAATACAATATAAAAGCATTTTTTTCATCTGTGAGGAGTCAATGTTCAACAAGTACACGGAAACAACCCAACGCGTTTCGTCGAAAACGACTTCATCAGGGGTAACATTCCATAGGTACAAAGACCATGAGTACTATTGGGAACTCCAGATGTCGACCTTTCAGGGAAGGCGTGCAATTAATAAAATTGGATCCCTTGGAGATCCTAATGAATAGATGCGTACCTGCATCGATTTCCACAAATGTCCTTTTAAACAAGTCCTTGTTAAAGAATACAAGTTCTGAGGGGAATCTTCCGAACGAACACAGGCAATAACCTTAAAACGCTTCAGCAGGTGGAGACCTAGACCAAACTGCGCTTGCCACGCTGTGCTCGCCACGGTGGCTCGCTACGCAAGCCACCTATTCTATTCTCCCTCTATGGGGGTCGTGGACCCCCACGAGGGAAAATAGCCGTTGGCCATCGGGAACCCAGCCGTCGGTGTTTTAACGGTCGGGATCCCGACGTTGGGTTAATGACTGTCGGGATCCCGTCCGACACCCCTACATTTTGCACTGGTATATATGTATGATGTTATTTGAAATGTTGTAAAGAAAACTAGGTAACTAAGCAAATAAAGCACATTATGTTCTTAGCTTTAATCCAAATGGTAATCCTGTATTCTAAGTGCACAAGCAGAATTGAATAGTGTTGGTAGAGTGATTTCCCCCTCCCCCCACCCCACACACACATAGGTATATTCGGATTAGGAAAGTGTATAGGTGTGCTAGCTGATCTGCAGCACCTTAGAAATCAATAACTAATCAGTTTTTTAAAAATAAAAAAACTTCATCGGAGCCTCAATCCAACACAGCACTAGATCACTTTTGTGATTGTTCCGGGGTCCTTAGGGAACTAGGAAAAGATATAGAAGCGCAAACAATGGGGGTGCTTCATAGTGCAATTTCATTTATTAAAAAATTAAAAATATATCGTCAAATATATATTTTCAACTACATGCAGCAAAGGCCACTGCAGTCATCTAGGGTTATCACCTAGTCCCTTTAATTCCGGACACATGTTAATTACACAGGTTCTGTGGCAGTTTAAAATCAGGTGAAGTGGAGTCTTGAAGTCAGCCAGACACAGAACCTGTGTAATTAATATGTGTCCGGAATTAAAGGGACTAGGTGGTAACCCTACAGTCATCACATATGGGGATAGAGTAGGTGTACTAGAGGAGTGGCACTTTAAGAAAACTTTACTGTTGCAGGCTCTTCCCTCCTCTATCCCCATTTAGACCCCAGTCTTAGAAAAAGTGCCCGGAGGAGTAGGTTCTCTGGAGATTAGTTAACGATGCAATGTGATTTGTATAATGCAATCAAATGCACCCTTTCCCATCAGTTTGGTTCCTCTCTCCTGCTAGTTCAATCCTCTAGCCAAGAAATGCAGAAGAAAAGAGGGTATGGATGGGGGATCACAGGCGCTCGGTCTGATGTATGAGAACTCCAAATCCAAGTGAAAGTAGAAATATATTTATTGTATTCACACTTATAATGGTCCTAAGCAGAAAATTAATAAAAAACTGGTCTCTTTTGAAAAAAAGAAACTGTCTCTTTAAGAATACATTTAAAAGTTGCACAATCCAAATACAATGTAGTGTCCCAACCTCATACCTCCCACAGTCCCTATTTTAGCGGGACAGTCCCGATTATCAGGGCCTGTCCCGCTGTCCCACCCGCGGGCGGCAGTGTCCCACGGTGAGGGGGGGCTGTTGGCATGCGCACAGCGTCTATTTCCGCTGCCAGGGGGCTGGGGGCATGGCTAGAGGCTCATACAGCCTCTGGGTCATGCCCCCATAGCGGCAAAATGGGGGCGTGGCCTCGCGGGAGAGCCGCAAGTATAGGCCACGCCCCCGAAATTGCCGGCGCGCATCAGCAGCGTCCCGAGTCCGGCAAGAAGAAAGTAGGGATGTATGCAACCTGAACATAAAATATTGGGTTCTTACTGCGCTGAAGGAAACACGGGGTGGGAAAGATAGTGTTAAAAGTTCGTACCTCCACTCCCGTGTCCTTGTTGTCCCAGTAGGTTTGTTTAAAATGGTAGCTAGCCACAGGAAGAAGAAGGTCTCTTCACCGCCGCAGCCGTGAATCCGGCTTCCAGCGGTAGTAGGAGACTTATCTGTAGCCGGCTTCTGAATTTTGTCCTGCCTGTCAGTTCGCAGGCACTGGGAGATGATAGTTTATTGTTTGCTAGACAGCCCGTGCAGACTGTACTTTCTCAAAGTAGGTTAGGTTGGGCTTGGAACGAACACAAAAAAAAGTTGAATGATAAAAAACAGCTGTAAAACTTAAAAATCAGGGTGACCACATCCACCCGCTGCCGCCAACGCGTTTCAATCCTACTAAGGGATCTTTTTCATGGCATTTGGAGTTCTCATACACTAGACCAAGCGCCTGTGATTCCCCATCCATACACACTTTTTTTCTGCATCTCTGAAGATGAGGTTCATTTTTATTTTTTTTATTTTTATAAATTTTTACATACAGAAGATAGGCAGACCTCTCAGCAGGGTCTGCCTACTCCGTGGGACCCTGGATGGGGGCTGGTCACCACTGCCCGCAGTGCGCCTTCCACGCACCCGGCCACCGCGCTGGGGACCCGCCGCAACTGCCCGCAGTTAGCGTTACGGGTCCATGGCCATGCCAAAACTCCAGGAGGGACAGCACTAGCTGAAGGCTGACAGGTAAGATGCACATAGCGCCGGTGTGGCCGGAGATCCAGCAAACCCTCATTTGTTTAACAGATTCTGACAGCCACTAGTACAGCGCGCTGTCAGATGGGGAGCGAGCCACACAGATCGGAGGCTGAATAACAACGCTTTGCTCTCTGCCATTGCCGGTATGTGCGCCAGTGGTGGGGGCGGGGGCTGGCCAGATCATACATTGGCGCCATTTTACTTCACCCTCTCTACAGGATGGCGCCATTACAGCGCCGATCTGCTCCGGTTTCCTTGAGGGCACAGTGACAGCGCCAACTAACAGCTGCATATACTGCAGCCAAGCACTCCTTCACAGCCTGCAGGGGACGGTCTGTACGTACTGTGAAGGTCTTTTGCACACAGATTAATGGGGTTTAAGGCTTTCTCCCTCTTTATCTTAGCCCAGGCTCTGGTGGTCTCGGGGGGTAGAGGGTTCTACATATGTGTGTACATAGAAATGCAAAGAACAGTACACCCAGCATATTAAGGGTGTTTCCCTATCTGAAACTTGCTGTGCTGCAGATCAGACACAGGAAGAGGTGTCACAACCCCAGGCTCCTCAGCCTGAGGCAGTTGGGGATTTATTTCAAACTGTATTAGCTAACCTGGCTGCGGAGTTAGTTTCTTCGCGTAGAGATAGAGAATTGTTTCAGACTCAATTTTCCAAGATGGCTAACACTGAGCTGAGCTGGGCTAGAAATCTCATTCAGTCAGTTGACTCTCTTTCCAACTCCGTAGCGGGACCTTCACAGAGGCCAAGATCTCCGGCCACTCAGAAAAGGGTTAGGTCCCCCATTTGTCTCCTACAGGGTTATGAGGACTTTTCCAACGATGAGGCAGAAATGCCTGAATTGGAGTAACCGGAACATATCCAGAAGGATGTTGTTGGGGAGGACTCTCAGGGGGTGGAAGGCAGTTAGAACCACACTGAATTTGTTGGAAGAGGATACTCCTGCACCTATGTCCATATTCGGACGTACACGGAAACACCAGGTTACATTCCCAGACTCAACAGAGCTGGACAAGCCCCTAGTGACTGTGTGGAAAATGCCGACGCATAAAATTATTGTACCCATTTTCAGAAGAATCAAGAGAAAAATGGGAAAACCCTCCCCCTGTAGATGTCTCGCTGTCACACCTGTCAAAACGCACTACGCTCCTGGTTCCTGCCGCGGTAAAGGAGGCTCCTGACCGCCATCTGGAAAACACGTTAAAGTCCATTTACATTAACTCAGGTGTTTTACTTAGACCGGACTTAGCATCATCCTGGGTTAGCAAGGCCATGGAGAAATGGGCAGACGAGTTGGCAGTCGGTTTACAGAGTGACAGACCTCGTTCGGAATTGCTGCAGTTATTTCTCTTCACGAAGGACGCAGCTAAATATATCGGAGAAGCGTCTGCCGATGTGGCAGAATTAGGTGCAAAGGTTTCCACTTCAGCAGTTTTAGCCAGACATACTATTTGGTTACGTTCATGGCAGGCTAAGGCTGATATAAAAAAGGCAGTAGAAGCATTGCCCTATACAGGGGACAGACTTTTCGGCCCAGAGTTAGATAAACTCATTGCACAAGCCACTGGAGGAAAGTCTAAGCGCCAATACACCGCCCCTTCCTTTCGTGCCTTTCGTGGCAGAGCAACCTTTAGAGGTCGCTCCAGAGGTGGTTTTTCTTCCTTTTGTGGATGAAGAGGCAGAGGAGCAAGAGCAGCCGCATCCAGAGCCACCACAGGGCGCAGAACCGAACCTAAGGTTGCAGACATGACTGTGGCATGATGGGCTTCCCGCCCATTTGGGGGTTCCCAGGGTGGGCACCAGACTGTCTCTTTTCCAAAAGGTTTGGAAATCTCACTGCAGGGACAATTGGGTACTTCAAATTGTGGGAGCATGGCTACAGACTGGAGTTTGTTTAACCACCTCCAAGCAGATTCTTCACTATAAGCCTTCCTTCATCAGCAGACGCCCAGGGATCTATAAAAGGATCTATACAATAATTCCTACAGGCGGGGGTTAGTATACCGGTTCCCAGAGAACAGGAAAGACTGGGGTATTACTCCAGGCTTGTTGTGGTGCCAAAGCCGGACGGGTCAGTTTGACCAATACTCAATTTGAAGCACCTAAACGATTATGTGGTGTATCACAAGTTCAAGATGGAGCCCATAAGGTCAGTCATAGCAAGCCTAGATCCAGGGGAGTACCTACTTTCATTGGACATAAAGGATGCATACCTGCACATCCCCATCTGGGAACCCCACCAGCGGTTCCTTCGATTTGCTATATATAATCAACACTTCCAATTCAGAGCGCTCCCTTTTGGCCTCTCGTCAGCTCCAAGAGCATTCACAAAAGTTATGGCTTGCATGATATCAGCCCTTCATCTTCTTCTAAAAGCTCATTGTCCCTTGACGCTCCAGGAGGATGCTCAAAACACATGCCAATTTCTTACAGAACGGTTGGGTTCTCAACTTCAAGAAATCTCAGTTACAACCGACACAGCGAATTCTCTTTCTAGGTCTCTTCTTCTATACAGTCGAGGAAAAAGTTATCCTCCCTCTGAACAAGGACAAGTATTACATACACGTAGGGTTTCAGTACATTTATGCACAAAACTCTTAGGAATGATGGTGGCCTCCTTCAAGGCACATTCAGAAGGTTTCATTCCAGGACATTCCAAGGAAACCTCGGTACTTGTTTCCTAGCACGGCCACACCGATTTCCATCGGGGTGGTCGTGTCGGAAAAATCGCGTCGGACGCATCGCATGCCATGCGATCGACGCGTTTGTTTAATTGAATCAAATGTGAATAGGGTCCCTGGGACCAGATTTTACATTTGATTCAATGTAAAATATTCCCTACACCCCCAATTTGACACCCTCAACGCCACCCAACGATTGACGCCAACCCGAAGCATGGCGAGCGCAGCGAGGCTCGGTCGTTTCCCGAACGCTCGGGACAATTGTTAATGAAATGGCTAGGAGCAGCACAATATATGCACAGACGATTGCGCTGCCTACGGGTACGTTCTTCGGGAGTCAGTCGTGATCTACCCACTTGCATTGGTTCTTCACGCGTAGGAGACTCAGAACGAATCTTGGGAGAAACTTTGGGAATTAACTTCTTGTGTTTTTCTAGTCCTCTCTCACGAAGACGTAGATCAATCTTGATACATAGAGATATAAGATCTTCCAATTGGTCAGGAAGATCGCGAGACGCCAGCTCATCTTTGATCCGGTCAGTGACTCCTAACCAGAAGGCAGCTGTGAGGGCTTCATTGTTCCACTGTAATTCAGACGCAAGAGTTTGAAAGTGGATTACATACTGCCCCATGGGGCGGGACCCTTGCTTAATCTGGAGGATGTCTGTAGCTGCTGACACGGGTCGACCTGGCAAGTCGAATATGCGGCGGAAGGTCTGGATGAATTGATCGTAGTCTGCCAGCAGAGGATCTGCTCTTTCCCATAAGGGTGATACCCACTTCAGGGCAGAACCAGTCAATAACGACACCATGTATGCAATTTTAATTCTGGCCGTAGGAAAGTTCTGAGGGATCAATTCGAACTGAATTTGGCACTGGTTGATAAAGCCTCTGCAGGTCTTGGGGTCACCATCGTATTTGGTGGGTGCTGGCAGATGGAGACGAGAAGGTAGGGTTGGTGTTGCTGATCGTACGGGAGAGGTTGACACAGAAGTCGACAGGGACTGTTGCAGGGTGTCCAATCGGCTGGACACATCCTGTAAGAACTTGATCACCTGCTGCTGGGTGGCCTCTTGGGTCTCCATTCTGGCAGCAACATTTTGAAGAACCGCTGGTCCCACACTTGGGTCTTGAGCCGAGTCCATCGGCCTTGAATATACTGTCAGGTCTGGGGTCTGTTGTGTTCCCGGCCCTGACCGTGGTGGACCAGTGGAGGGCGCTGTGTATCGGAAGGCTGGAGGCCTGATGAATGACATGCACAGAGCCAAAGCCTTGCGTACCAGAGTGTTGGACCGTAAACAGAGGCGCGGAGTCTAACCTGCCAGCGGTATTCACCAGGGACCCCCCGCAAGGGGATATGGACTTCGCTGCGTCTGACAGGCAGGTCGCGGCCCTCTGCCCTGGCCCTCTGGACGTAGGCTGTGAGTGGTAATGACACTGGAGACACGGGTAGGTGGAATAGTCTCTGGGAGGCACAGTGTGAAAGTGTCAACACTGATGTCGACAGCTGGGTCGACGAGATCACTCAACTGCACGATGGTAATAGCAGGAGGCTTCTGGAGATGGTATGCCAGGTGAGGATGGTAACAGGAGTAATCACTCGACTGCAGAGTGGAATGGCAGGAGTCTTCTGGAGATGACAAACCAGGTAGTAACGGCAGAATCTGCGAGAGGTACACGGGGAGACCGGATAACCAGGAGCCTTTGGAAACAGCTGAACACAGGAGGTACTGAGGTCAGATGAACACATATTCAAGGCGATGACTGGGAGTTAGAGGCCGGAATATATCCCCCTCGCTGAGTACTGATTGGCTAGCTGCAGCAGCACCAATCAGTACAGGAAAAGAGTGAGCATACCTGAGAGGTATGCAGGTGTGTGGGTCAGAGGTCACCCAGGCTGAGCAGGGGGATTGGACCCCCTGGTCAGCTGAGCGCAAGTGTCATGGCGGCGCCCATGACGCGCGGAGTCCACCATGCCGGCATGTCGATTCCACGGGTCAGCGCCAGCCACACATGGGACATCTTGCCAGACACTGACAGCAACCAGAGGCCTTACTCTCAACGCTGACCACCGGGAAGGTAATGGACGTGGTCTCAGACGGGGCTGAGACCCATGGTTTGTGACACTGCCTTTCTTTGCTTTCACTCCCTGCTTGATCCATTCCAGTCTGGGCTTCCATCCTTTCCTCTCCACTGAAACTGCCCTCACAAAAGTCTGCAGTGATCTTGTGAAGGGAAGTACCACTGACTGATCTAATACTGCCAAATCTAGGGGCCACTACTCTCTGCTTATTCTTCTTGAATTCTTTGCTGCTTTTGACACTGTGGATCACCCTCTCATTTTATTTGTGTGATACTGCTCTATCCTGACTCCCTACATCTCTGACCTCTCCTTCTTTGTCTCCTCATGACTCCTCCCCCTCTACTTCCACTGAAAGTAGGTGTCCCCCATGGCTCTGTTCTTTGTCCTCTCCTTTTCTCTTTCCATATGTCCTCTCTGTGTGAGCTTATTTGACTAACAATATAAACTATTGGCTGATGATACCTAAATCTACCTCCTATCATGTGGCCAGATGCACTAAGCTTCAAAAGTGATAAAATGGAGAGTGATAAATAGCCAACCAATCAGCTCCTACCTGTCATGTCACAGACTATTTTTGAAAAATGTCAGACAGGAGCTGATTGGCTGGCTGTTTATCACTCCATTTTATCACTTTTGAAGCTTAGTACATTTGGCCCAATATCTCTCTCCTCATATTTCCAACTGCCTCTCCACTATCTCTTCTTGGATGTCCCAGCATTTTCTCAAACTTAACATGTCTAATTCTGAACTGATCATCTTCAGACCCTCCTGCATAATTTCACATCCCACAATTTCACTATCTATTGATGGAACAGCTATAACATTTAGCCCCCAAGTACACTGCCTTGGCATTGTTCTTGACTCCTCTCCTTTAAACCACACATTCAACACCCCTCACAGTCCTGTAATTTCCACTTCAAAAATATTTCCAGGATCCAGACACTTTCTCACCCAGGATGCTACGAAGAGCCTCATTGATTCACTAAAAATCTCCAGATTGTACTACTGTAAATCTCCTCCCTTCTGGCCTCCCTGACAAACACCTCTCTCCACTCCAATCTATCCTCAATGCTGCCCTGCTCATTTTCCTGTCCAATCGCACTATGTGCACCTCCCCTAACATACAAGCTCTACACTGGCTCCACTTCAGAATACAAGTCAAGCTCCTTACACTCACTTACAAGCCATTCCTCTCCCACCTACATAACTGGCTTTCTCTCTGTTTACACTCTCATCTGCCCTTTTTGCTCCATAAATGCAAACCACCTCTCCTGGCAACTGGTTACTTCCTCATATTCCCTCTTCCAAGATTTTGGTCACTGTGCTCCTTATTGCTGGAATTTTCTACAGTACCTTCCCTTCACCTCTCTACAAAATCTCTCTCGTGCTTTTCATAGAAAATAGTGTATATATGTATGTATATATGTATGTATAGATATATATAGATATAGAAAAACAGAGTGCGCCCCTGGTATGTAGTTCCACCACCAAATGAGAAAAACCGTAGTGACAATATACAAATCACTTTTCAACAGGTTTAATACAATTTTTCTCTCATAAAATACAATATAAAAGCATTTTTTTCATCTGTGAGGAGTCAATGTTCAACAAGTACACGGAAACAACCCAACGCGTTTCGTCGAAAACGACTTCATCAGGGGTAACATTCCATAGGTACAAAGACCATGAGTACTATTGGGAACTCCAGATGTCGACCTTTCAGGGAAGGCGTGCAATTAATAAAATTGGATCCCTTGGAGATCCTAATGAATAGATGCGTACCTGCATCGATTTCCACAAATGTCCTTTTAAACAAGTCCTTGTTAAAGAATACAAGTTCTGAGGGGAATCTTCCGAACGAACACAGGCAATAACCTTAAAACGCTTCAGCAGGTGGAGACCTAGACCAAACTGCGCTTGCCACGCTGTGCTCGCCACGGTGGCTCGCTACGCAAGCCACCTATTCTATTCTCCCTCTATGGGGGTCGTGGACCCCCACGAGGGAAAATAGCCGTTGGCCATCGGGAACCCAGCCGTCGGTGTTTTAACGGTCGGGATCCCGACGTTGGGTTAATGACTGTCGGGATCCCGTCCGACACCCCTACATTTTGCACTGGTATATATGTATGATGTTATTTGAAATGTTGTAAAGAAAACTAGGTAACTAAGCAAATAAAGCACATTATGTTCTTAGCTTTAATCCAAATGGTAATCCTGTATTCTAAGTGCACAAGCAGAATTGAATAGTGTTGGTAGAGTGATTTCCCCCTCCCCCCACCCCACACACACATAGGTATATTCGGATTAGGAAAGTGTATAGGTGTGCTAGCTGATCTGCAGCACCTTAGAAATCAATAACTAATCAGTTTTTTAAAAATAAAAAAACTTCATCGGAGCCTCAATCCAACACAGCACTAGATCACTTTTGTGATTGTTCCGGGGTCCTTAGGGAACTAGGAAAAGATATAGAAGCGCAAACAATGGGGGTGCTTCATAGTGCAATTTCATTTATTAAAAAATTAAAAATATATCGTCAAATATATATTTTCAACTACATGCAGCAAAGGCCACTGCAGTCATCTAGGGTTATCACCTAGTCCCTTTAATTCCGGACACATGTTAATTACACAGGTTCTGTGGCAGTTTAAAATCAGGTGAAGTGGAGTCTTGAAGTCAGCCAGACACAGAACCTGTGTAATTAATATGTGTCCGGAATTAAAGGGACTAGGTGGTAACCCTACAGTCATCACATATGGGGATAGAGTAGGTGTACTAGAGGAGTGGCACTTTAAGAAAACTTTACTGTTGCAGGCTCTTCCCTCCTCTATCCCCATTTAGACCCCAGTCTTAGAAAAAGTGCCCGGAGGAGTAGGTTCTCTGGAGATTAGTTAACGATGCAATGTGATTTGTATAATGCAATCAAATGCACCCTTTCCCATCAGTTTGGTTCCTCTCTCCTGCTAGTTCAATCCTCTAGCCAAGAAATGCAGAAGAAAAGGGGGTATGGATGGGGGATCACAGGCGCTCGGTCTGATGTATGAGAACTCCAAATCCAAGTGAAAGTAGAAATATATTTATTGTATTCACACTTATAATGGTCCTAAGCAGAAAATTAATAAAAAACTGGTCTCTTTTGAAAAAAAGAAACTGTCTCTTTAAGAATACATTTAAAAGTTGCACAATCCAAATACAATGTAGTGTCCCAACCTCATACCTCCCACAGTCCCTATTTTAGCGGGACAGTCCCGATTATCAGGGCCTGTCCCGCTGTCCCACCCGCGGGCGGCAGTGTCCCACGGTGAGGGGGGGCTGTTGGCATGCGCACAGCGTCTATTTCCGCTGCCAGGGGGCTGGGGGCATGGCTAGAGGCTCATACAGCCTCTGGGTCATGCCCCCATAGCGGCAAAATGGGGGCGTGGCCTCGCGGGAGAGCCGCAAGTATAGGCCACGCCCCCGAAATTGCCGGCGCGCATCAGCAGCGTCCCGAGTCCGGCAAGAAGAAAGTAGGGATGTATGCAACCTGAACATAAAATATTGGGTTCTTACTGCGCTGAAGGAAACACGGGGTGGGAAAGATAGTGTTAAAAGTTCGTACCTCCACTCCCGTGTCCTTGTTGTCCCAGTAGGTTTGTTTAAAATGGTAGCTAGCCACAGGAAGAAGAAGGTCTCTTCACCGCCGCAGCCGTGAATCCGGCTTCCAGCGGTAGTAGGAGACTTATCTGTAGCCGGCTTCTGAATTTTGTCCTGCCTGTCAGTTCGCAGGCACTGGGAGATGATAGTTTATTGTTTGCTAGACAGCCCGTGCAGACTGTACTTTCTCAAAGTAGGTTAGGTTGGGCTTGGAACGAACACAAAAAAAAGTTGAATGATAAAAAACAGCTGTAAAACTTAAAAATCAGGGTGACCACATCCACCCGCTGCCGCCAACGCGTTTCAATCCTACTAAGGGATCTTTTTCATGGCATTTGGAGTTCTCATACACTAGACCAAGCGCCTGTGATTCCCCATCCATACACACTTTTTTTCTGCATCTCTGAAGATGAGGTTCATTTTTATTTTTTTTATTTTTATAAATTTTTACATACAGAAGATAGGCAGACCTCTCAGCAGGGTCTGCCTACTCCGTGGGACCCTGGATGGGGGCTGGTCACCACTGCCCGCAGTGCGCCTTCCACGCACCCGGCCACCGCGCTGGGGACCCGCCGCAACTGCCCGCAGTTAGCGTTACGGGTCCATGGCCATGCCAAAACTCCAGGAGGGACAGCACTAGCTGAAGGCTGACAGGTAAGATGCACATAGCGCCGGTGTGGCCGGAGATCCAGCAAACCCTCATTTGTTTAACAGATTCTGACAGCCACTAGTACAGCGCGCTGTCAGATGGGGAGCGAGCCACACAGATCGGAGGCTGAATAACAACGCTTTGCTCTCTGCCATTGCCGGTATGTGCGCCAGTGGTGGGGGCTGGCCAGATCATACATTGGCGCCATTTTACTTCACCCTCTCTACAGGATGGCGCCATTACAGCGCCGATCTGCTCCGGTTTCCTTGAGGGCTCAGTGACAGCGCCAACTAACAGCTGCATATACTGCAGCCAAGCACTCCTTCACAGCCTGCAGGGGACGGTCTGTACGTACTGTGAAGGTCTTTTGCACACAGATTAATGGGGTTTAAGGCTTTCTCCCTCTTTATCTTAGCCCAGGCTCTGGTGGTCTCGGGGGGTAGAGGGTTCTACATATGTGTGTACATAGAAATGCAAAGAACAGTACACCCAGCATATTAAGGGTGTTTCCCTATCTGAAACTTGCTGTGCTGCAGATCAGACACAGGAAGAGGTGTCACAACCCCAGGCTCCTCAGCCTGAGGCAGTTGGGGATTTATTTCAAACTGTATTAGCTAACCTGGCTGCGGAGTTAGTTTCTTCGCGTAGAGATAGAGAATTGTTTCAGACTCAATTTTCCAAGATGGCTAACACTGAGCTGAGCTGGGCTAGAAATCTCATTCAGTCAGTTGACTCTTTTTCCAACTCCGTAGCGGGACCTTCACAGAGGCCAAGATCTCCGGCCACTCAGAAAAGGGTTAGGTCCCCCATTTGTCTCCTACAGGGTTATGAGGACTTTTCCAACGATGAGGCAGAAATGCCTGAATTGGAGTAACCGGAACATATCCAGAAGGATGTTGTTGGGGAGGACTCTCAGGGGGTGGAAGGCAGTTAGAACCACACTGAATTTGTTGGAAGAGGATACTCCTGCACCTATGTCCATATTCGGACGTACACGGAAACACCAGGTTACATTCCCAGACTCAACAGAGCTGGACAAGCCCCTAGTGACTGTGTGGAAAATGCCGACGCATAAAATTATTGTACCCATTTTCAGAAGAATCAAGAGAAAAATGGGAAAACCCTCCCCCTGTAGATGTCTCGCTGTCACACCTGTCAAAACGCACTACGCTCCTGGTTCCTGCCGCGGTAAAGGAGGCTCCTGACCGCCATCTGGAAAACACGTTAAAGTCCATTTACATTAACTCAGGTGTTTTACTTAGACCGGACTTAGCATCATCCTGGGTTAGCAAGGCCATGGAGAAATGGGCAGACGAGTTGGCAGTCGGTTTACAGAGTGACAGACCTCGTTCGGAATTGCTGCAGTTATTTCTCTTCACGAAGGACGCAGCTAAATATATCGGAGAAGCGTCTGCCGATGTGGCAGAATTAGGTGCAAAGGTTTCCACTTCAGCAGTTTTAGCCAGACATACTATTTGGTTACGTTCATGGCAGGCTAAGGCTGATATAAAAAAGGCAGTAGAAGCATTGCCCTATACAGGGGACAGACTTTTCGGCCCAGAGTTAGATAAACTCATTGCACAAGCCACTGGAGGAAAGTCTAAGCGCCAATACACCGCCCCTTCCTTTCGTGCCTTTCGTGGCAGAGCAACCTTTAGAGGTCGCTCCAGAGGTGGTTTTTCTTCCTTTTGTGGATGAAGAGGCAGAGGAGCAAGAGCAGCCGCATCCAGAGCCACCACAGGGCGCAGAACCGAACCTAAGGTTGCAGACATGACTGTGGCATGATGGGCTTCCCGCCCATTTGGGGGTTCCCAGGGTGGGCACCAGACTGTCTCTTTTCCAAAAGGTTTGGAAATCTCACTGCAGGGACAATTGGGTACTTCAAATTGTGGGAGCATGGCTACAGACTGGAGTTTGTTTAACCACCTCCAAGCAGATTCTTCACTATAAGCCTTCCTTCATCAGCAGACGCCCAGGGATCTATAAAAGGATCTATACAATAATTCCTACAGGCGGGGGTTAGTATACCGGTTCCCAGAGAACAGGAAAGACTGGGGTATTACTCCAGGCTTGTTGTGGTGCCAAAGCCGGACGGGTCAGTTTGACCAATACTCAATTTGAAGCACCTAAACGATTATGTGGTGTATCACAAGTTCAAGATGGAGCCCATAAGGTCAGTCATAGCAAGCCTAGATCCAGGGGAGTACCTACTTTCATTGGACATAAAGGATGCATACCTGCACATCCCCATCTGGGAACCCCACCAGCGGTTCCTTCGATTTGCTATATATAATCAACACTTCCAATTCAGAGCGCTCCCTTTTGGCCTCTCGTCAGCTCCAAGAGCATTCACAAAAGTTATGGCTTGCATGATATCAGCCCTTCATCTTCTTCTAAAAGCTCATTGTCCCTTGACGCTCCAGGAGGATGCTCAAAACACATGCCAATTTCTTACAGAACGGTTGGGTTCTCAACTTCAAGAAATCTCAGTTACAACCGACACAGCGAATTCTCTTTCTAGGTCTCTTCTTCTATACAGTCGAGGAAAAAGTTATCCTCCCTCTGAACAAGGACAAGTATTACATACACGTAGGGTTTCAGTACATTTATGCACAAAACTCTTAGGAATGATGGTGGCCTCCTTCAAGGCACATTCAGAAGGTTTCATTCCAGGACATTCCAAGGAAACCTCGGTACTTGTTTCCTAGCACGGCCACACCGATTTCCATCGGGGTGGTCGTGTCGGAAAAATCGCGTCGGACGCATCGCATGCCATGCGATCGACGCGTTTGTTTAATTGAATCAAATGTGAATAGGGTCCCTGGGACCAGATTTTACATTTGATTCAATGTAAAATATTCCCTACACCCCCAATTTGACACCCTCAACGCCACCCAACGATTGACGCCAACCCGAAGCATGGCGAGCGCAGCGAGCCCGCGAGGGGCGGCGGTGCGCGTCTGCCGACTTTTTCATTCCCCTACTATGCACGTCGGCGTGGAGTTGAGAATATAAAGTGTGGCGAGCGCAGCGAGCCACCGAGGGGACGCGTATTACTTCACAGGTATACGCGTCCCCTCACGGGGCTCGCCACGCTTTGGGCTCGGTGGCTCGCTGCGCTCGCCACACTTTATATTCTCAACTCCATGCCGACGTGGATAGTAGGGGAATGAAAAGGTCAGAGGACGCGCACCGCAGCCCCTCGCGGGCTCTCTGCGCTCGCCACGCTTCGGGTTCATGTCAATCGTGGGGTGACGACGGGGCCATATACAATGTGAAATGGGTCATATTGGCCCATTTCACATTGTTTCCTATGTGAGATGGACTTAATCAAGTTCATCTCATCTTGTGCCATTATAATGGCACAAGACCGACGCGATGCTCCCGATTTCAATGTTAAAAAATATTTTAACATTGAAGCCTATGGCAAAATCGCGGGCATCGCGTTGGTCGCGTCGGGGGCAATGTTAATGGCCGCGACGGACGCGATGCCCGCGATTTTGCCTTTGCCGGCAAAATGGACCTGATTTCAAAGGAAATCGGGTTCATCGCGGGCATCGTGTACCTTAACTTTAAGGTACACGATGCCCGCGATTGTGGCCGCACTAAGAAACAAGTACCGAAACCTCTTGGCCCAATGGTCAGGGTCCCACCTTCATCTTCATAAGATTGTCCTCTCCAGAGTAGCGAGACTCTCTTCAATGGTGGTTCAACACATCCAATCTAACACAGTTTCCAAGCCCAAGTCTGGATGATGGTTACCATGGATGCCAGCCTTCGGGGTTGGGGAGCTGTAACCCTAGGATTCAACTTTCAGGGCCTTTGGACTGCTCAAGAAGCAAAGTTACCTATCAACATTTTGGATCTGCGAGCGTTCAGGCTGGCATTGGCTCAGGCTCATGCTCTCCTGATAGGAAAAGCAGTAGGAATACAGTCGGACAACATCACTGCTGTATCTTACATAAATCGGCAGGGAGGAACCAGAAGCAGGACGGCAATGAGGGAAGTTCGACCAATCCTGTCATGGGTGGAATCTTACACTCTTAATTTCTCTGCGATCTTCATCCCAGGAGTGGAGAATTTGGAGGGGGATTACCTCAGCCACCAGGATCTTCACCCAGGAGAATGGGCCCTCCACCCGGAAGTGTTTCAACAATTGATCAGTCACTTGGGGATGCCACAAATAAATCTAATGGCATCCAGACTCAATCACAAACTCCCAGAGTACTGTGCTAGATCTCGGGATCCAGCAGCGGTCGCAGTGGATGCTTGGTCCATTCCGTGGGATTACAATCTAGTCTACCTTTTCCCGCCAATTCCGTTGATATAAAAGGTACTCAAACGGATAAAGAGGGAGTTAACTGTGGTAATGCTGATAGCTCCGGACTAGCCTTGATGACCTTCGCACTCAGACCTCAAAGAGCTCCTGGCAGACGACCCTTGGCGACTTCAGCTACAAGAGGATCTGTTGCAACAGGGTCCATTCGTCTACCCCGACTTGCCTCGTCTACGTTTGACGGCATGGTGGTTGAGGCTGATCTGCTAAGGAGGAGATGTATTCCTCTGGCAGTTATTCCTACGATGATCAAGGCAAGGAAGGATGTTACGGCTTCCCATTACCATCGAATTTGGAAAACATACATATGCTGGTGTGATGTGAGGAAGGTGCCCAAGGCGACCTTTTCTCTTGTCAGACTCTTAGAATTTCTAGTCAGGGTTGTCAGCGGTCTTGAAGCTTGCCTCCCTAAAAGTTCAAATTTCGGCCCTATCCATATTTTTTTGCCGTAGGTTAGCCTTGATTCCGGAAGTTCAGACCTTCTTAAAAGGGGTGCTACATTTTGCAAGCCTTGGGACTTGTCTGTGGTACTGTTTTTCCAAAAATCTGAGGTTTTCGAGCCCATGGATTCAACGGACCTCAAGTTGTTGACTTGGAAAACGGTTATGCTGTTAGCCTTGGTGTCAGCACGCAGAGTACCGGAGCTAGGGGCACTATCGTGTAAGTCCCCGTTTTTTTACCTTTTATAGGGATAGGGCACAACTTCGCACAAATAGAGGTTTTCTCCCAAAGGTAGTATCTTCTTTCCACTTAAACCAACCCATCCTGGTTCCAGTGTTACATTAGGATGATTCCTCCCTGGATGTGGTTCAGGCTCTACAGACATATGTTGCAGAGAACAAAACCTCTGAGAAAGTCGGATTGCCTTTTCATGCTGTATGATACACTCAAAAAGGGCTGGCCAGCGTCAAAACAGACCCTGGCTCGCTGGATTTGTTGTACAATTTGGGAGGCTTTTTCTTATGCACAGAAACAGGTCCCCACTGGCCTATCGGCTCGCACTACGAGGCTGGTAAGTACCTCTTGGGCAATGGCCAGAGGAGTTTCTTTATCCCAAGTGTGCAAAGCAGCCACTTGGTCTGGAGCAAGCACTTTTGCGCGGTTCTACAGGTTTGATTCCTTTGCCAGCACATCTACAGCTTTTAGCAGGCAGTGTTGCAGGAGCCCCAGTGCTCTCCCACCCGGAAGTAAAAGCTTGGGTATATATCCCGATATGCGATGACTGCAGTGGCCCCTGCTGCATGTAGGTGAAATAAGGAATTTGGTACTCACCTTCCCAGCGCTGGTTCTAATGCCATTTTTTTAGTGTTTGTATGAGGGTGATTGATATATTTATATATATATATATATATATATTTATATATATATATATATATATATATATATATATATATATATATATATATTGTAAAAAATATGCTAGTTGTATAAGTTCTTTCTCTATGTTCTTTGTTCTCTTAATATGGACAAATGTCCTTATATATACATATATGTTTCTATACATGTATTATAGCATATGTTGTGCTATGTTTAGTTCTCTTCCCTACCTATGTTTAGTTCTCTTCCCTACCGGGTGGGCTCGGTCTCTCTTCTCCTCTCGGATACAGTTTTTCTAAAACTGGGGTCTAAATGGGGATAGAGGAGGGAGGAGCCTGCAACAGTAAAGTTTGGTACTTGTGTAGTTTCACGGCGCCGGGTTCTACGCTCGCCACAAACTATGTTAAAAAAAGTAACTTAACTCCATGCCAACATGGATAGTTCATACCTCCACTATCCATGTTGGCATGGAGTTGATTTTAAATAGCGTGGCGAGCGTAGCAAGCCACCGAGCCCGCAGCGTGGGCGAACTGGCGCCGTGAAACTACACAAGTACCTAAAGTTTTCTTAAAGTGCCACTCCTCCAGTACACCTACTCTATCCCCATATCTGATGACTGCAGTGTCCCCTGCTGATTCGATGAAAGGGAATTAACGATAAATCCTAAATTCCTTATTTCCCATAAAATATATTAAACTCGTACCCCACTGTTCATCAGTACCATCACCACAGATCGGTGAGGTCTTCCAATGTGGCGCTGATGTCTACAGCAGATTAAAGGCTGGTGCTCACACTCACGAGAGAGCTGTGGTGTTTATACTGTTGCAGACATCAGCGGCACAGCAGGAGACCTCACTGATGATTTTCTAATGCCAGACGATTGGTCTAATTGATTTTAAAATCATCTCAGCCCATACTGATGAACATTGGGGTAAGAGTGTAATATTGTTATGGGCAAATATACTTGCTGGTATAATAACAGATAAAGCACCATGAAGCGCTGCCTTTTTCCTCTTCTATATACTGTATGTATACAATTTTTCATACATTTTAGCTTTATCTATTCATCCTGGAATAAGCCAAGCCATGAAACAATATTATACTTAGATGAAGTTATCCAAAGGCTACAGCTCTACCTCAAAAAATAGAATGCAAGTGTTTGTAACCATAATAGCAGCTTATGTCCTGAATGTTACTGTATGGTACTTTGCACTGCAGAATCCTATGTCACTGTAACCTTGTGCAGAGTGAAAGAATAAATCCCATAGGTATTGCTTTGACATAAAGGAATTTTGACCATTTGCCATCTGGAATGAAATTGAATAAAAAAAAGTTCTGCAGTTTGCACAGAGCAGGAATGCCTTTATGTGAGTAACAGATGCACGTGACGTATCCATCATTGTACAGTGCTTTTTGGCTAGGAGAATCCTAACCAATAAAGCATACACTTTTGCTTCTGGTCTAATCCTCTTCAAGGAGTGCAAATGCAGTTATCTGTTAAATATATTATTTTTTCCCATATATGAAAATTACTGACTGCTTTTGCTTGTAATACATGCATGTTGGGCTTCGGAATCGAGCACAGATTTTTCCAGCACAAAAAAAGTTTGGCAAACACCTTGTTCCGCCACTCTTTAGCTCTATGTATTCCTAATGGTAAATGAGGCTCTTGATACATCCACAATATCCAGACACAGATGCACCTTATTAATTTAATACCGCTTTCACACAGAAAATGAAATTCCTGGGTGAAGCTGTTCCACCTGGGAATTTCATTAAATACATTGGTCCTTTTCCTGTGTGAAAGGGTCGGTACATATCTTAAACTCTGAGTCTCTGACCCTGCAAAAGACCAGGGTTGGAGATTCGGAGCTTAAGATCCGGATCGGCCCTTTTATGCCCCTTTCCCCCTGCAGGTCTTAAACGTTATATTGCCGTTTTTCCCCTTTCTAAACGTTTAAGGCTGCAGTGGGAAAGCGCCAGAGTTGATTTATCGGTTAGAGATAACCGGTATTTCAACCCGTTTTAAACGTTTCAAAGCCGTTATTTCTGCAATAAGAATGGCTCTGAAACGGTATTTTAGATCCTACACTAGTCTTCCCCCTCCTCTGGTACCTGTCCTGCCCCCCCCCCCCGTACCTGCCAGCTGGTACCCTCGCTTCCCCCCCTGCCCTGGTACCCCCTCCCCCCCTGCCCTGGTAGCTTGTTACCCCCCCCCTCCCCTTGTACCTTGCAGCTGGTACCTTGCATCCGGGCAGCATGGTAGGCAGGGTAGGCAGCGGGCATTCAAGGGCTCCTAGTCGGCAGGTCCCAGACTGATTGCTGAAAGCATCATGCAGGAGGAGGCTGGTGCACAGACAGCGGGGGCACTGGGGATCCGGGCAGCGCGTCCGTGCTCAGGAGAAGGACGCGGAGGAAGGTCCATTAGGAGATTGTCATTTCATCGGCGGGGGGCCCCTGCCGCGAATGGGAAATAACGGAGCCGTTCATTAAATATGCGCATATTTCATTAGCGGCTCATTGGATATGCGCATTTTTAATGAATGGCTCTGCTATTTCCCATTCGCGGCAGGGACCCCCGCCGATGAAATGACAATCTCCCAATGGACCTTCCTCCGCGTCCTTCTCCTGAGCACGGAACGCGCTGCCCGGATCCCCAGTGCCCCCGCTGTCTGTGCACCAGCCTCCTCCTGCATGATGCTTTCAGCAATCAGTCTGGGACCTGCCGACTAGAAGCCCTTGAATGCCCGCTGCCTACCATGCTGCCCGGATGCAAGGTACCAGCTGCAACATACCAGGGGAGGGGGGGGGGGGTGAGCAAGCTACCAGGGGAGGGGGGTACCAGGGCAGGAAGGGAGGGGGTACCAGGGCAGTGGGGGGAATCGAGGGTACCAGCTGGCAGGTACGGGGGAGGAGGGGGGCAGGACAGGTACCAGGGGACATGAGGGGTTTAAACGGTATTACTGCAATGTGAATGGTACTTAACAGTATTTAAAACGGTAATCTACTGCAATGTGAAAGGTAATACCGTTTTAAATACTGCTTAAAAATACCGGTTCTTTAAATGGCTTGGCAGTGGGAAAGCAGCATAACACAGAAGAAAGCCCCATGTAATAGATCAAATCTCCCGGTTTAAATTTAAGACCCGGAGATTTGCTCTGTGATGGGGGATAAGAGTGCATTTGTACTTATCTTTAAGTGGTAGGACTGGAAGAATTGGAACATTTTTCTGGGAGCTGATGAGTCAAGTAATAACTGCAATAATTTTACACAAAGTTCTCTTTTTCTTAACTTGTTGCATTATAAGAAAGTTATGTTTATGTTTTTTGTTTATTTAAAACTTTATATTTTGATTATAAATATTTTTTTTGTTGTTCACAGATTGTTTCTTGGCTGCTTTGAAATCGAAACCTAGCTTCTGACTGAGATCAAGAAGGTTATACTCTAAAGAAAGTGTTCATGAATGGGATTTATCCATGCCTTGGTATATCCAACAATGAGTATACAACAAACATAACCTCTTGTCAGGGAACAATGACCTCAACTTTCCATTTTCTCTTTATTTAACATCCTTTAAACAATAAACATTTTTCAAAAACAAATCTCAAAAATGACAAGTCTGTTTCGCAGGAGCAACAGTAATGGCAGCGCAAGAGGCAGCTCGTCCACTCAGGAACTTAACAACAGTCGCCCTGTGCGCAGGTTAGAGTTTAACCAGGCGATGGAAGATTTTAAGACCATGTTTCCAAACATGGAATATGACATCATTGAATGTGTATTGAGGGCTAACAATGGAGCAGTGGATGCCACAATTGATCAGTTATTACAGATGAACCTGGATGAAGGTGGATATGATGACAGTTCAGACTCAGATGACAGCATTCCTCCAGAGGTTACTTTTCTTTTTATTTTATTTTTAGAATGTAAAATATGTTTTGCCATATGAAGTTTGTTATTTTCTTTCATAAAGAAAATATTAGATGACCATTATATTTAGGTGCATTCTGTCCTTGGCACGCTGTTTTATTTATATCGGGGTTCTCGACTTTATAATTCTCCTCTCCGGGAGAAGCCGCTCAGGGGGCGGGGCTTAAGTGTGACGTCACTAAGCCCTGCCCCCATGACGGCAAACTGCCGAATTCACGGATCTACGTGGAGGGGGCGGGGCTAAAATGATGCAATTGTGTCATTTTAGCTCCGCCCCCCTCTGAGACCCGAGGATTGCTGCATTTTAATGCCGCAATCCGGGGCGCAGGGGGGGGGTCCCCCCTGAATCCTGGAGGGTTGCCCACCCTTCCGGGGGGCTGGGAGGGGGTCCCAATTTTCAGGAGACTTCCGGCCATTCCGGGAGAGTTGGCAACCCTGATTTATATATATATATATATATATATATATATATATATATATATATATATATATATATATATATATATATATATATATATATATATATATAAATGTGCTTGGAATATATTAACATTTAAGTTTAGTAAGATCCATGGGCATAGAGTGAATTCATTTGTCTAATAATTGGTATAGCTTGGTAAAAAAACAAAAACTTTTTTTTACATGTATTAGATCAGGCATTCCCAACCAAGGCACACCCACAGTGCAGGTTTTAGAGATATCCAGGCTTGGCCACAGGTGATTTATTTAGTACCTCAGTTATTTTATTTAACCATCTTTTAAATATCACTAAAACCGACACTGATGGTGTGCCTTAAGGACCGTGGTTGGGAATGCCTGTATTAGATAATCTCCCTGATTTTACAAAGCATATTTTCAAGTACATCACTAAAACAAATTGCTCCATGTTGGGTGCAGAACTTTTCAGTTAACTGCACTGTAATCCCATGACTAGGGGATTTATTTTTTATTTATTGTCATTATTATGTTATGTTATTTATATAGTGCTTACATATTCCGCAGAGAATATTTGAACATTCACATCAGTCCCTGCTCCAGTGGAGCTTACAGTCTATATTCCCTACCACATGTACACGCACACACAGACATTCTAGGGTTAATTTGTTGGGAGCCAATTAACCTACCAGTATATTTTTGGATGGTAATTGGAGGAAACTCATGCAAGCACAGGGAGAATATACAAACTCCTCACATGATGGTACGTGAACCCATGACCCCAGTGCTGTGAGGAAGAAACTGCTAACCTTTACACAGTTTGTGCTGCCCTTACTGAGGCCTGAGTAGAAACTAGTGCCGTTATTGTAGGCTTAACACATGCGCTACCATCGTCATACTCTGCTCTTAAATCCAAGAATGCTGTTTACCAGGGCTAATGCCCCTTGATTTAGGCACCATCTCCCAACTTAATTGCTGGGCGCAATGCAGACTACTGAATTGCTTCTTTCACTCATTCTTGGTGCTGTTCAGCACCTCACTTGAATGAATTGCCCCATTGTGAGATGCCTCCCTTGAAAGTATTAATAGATGTGTAGCTTTAACCATGTATTCTCATGCTTATCACAATCAGTGGTTGGCATTACAGCCAGTTTTACAAGCTCATTTATGATACAGTCTGGTGGTGAGATTTTACCATAACAGTGAATAGAATAGTACAAAGATGATCTTTCTTCGTTCTTAAATCTTCTTTATAGTATTTTCATATTTTTTATAGTCCAAGCTTTGCAATATTCTGGAATATGACAAGTGAGGCTTTGCCTCCACTGACTGCATGTACATCCAATGTGACTGCAGGGGAGTAACTGGATGGTAATGGTCCATTTCTATGTAGGCAAAGTTTAGCAAGGGCAATTAGACCCAGTTGCAGTTGTGCATAGATATGTTTGTAGACTGAAAACATCTGGTGCAGTGATAATGATGAGGGCTAAAAATCCATGTATATGGATGCACAATCGCCTAGGTGTGTACTGGACAATATCTGCATTTTTATTCTATGTGCTCAATGCATTGGTTAATATGAAAAAATAGAATATAAGGAATGAAAAATAAAAAAGGGTAAAAAGGAAGGGTTGCGACCAGCTAGATACTGTTAGTAGCAGAGAATTTCAAGTGGTCAACCATGCTAATGATCCATTTTATCAAGTGCTGATATGCCTGGTTGGGCATCTTTAATTTCCTTGGGCTATAAATAATTACTTGGCGTAAAAGGCTTTCTCTGTTACTTCCAATTCCAGATTTTGGAAAGAACTCTAGAACCAGACAGTTCGGACGAAGAACCTCCTCCAGTTTATTCCCCCCCAACCTATGACATGCATTCATTTGACAGACCTCATCTACAAACACCACCCACACCACCTCCACGGTATGTAACAGTCAATGCCTTTGTCTACAAAATTCTATCGTGTTTACGAAGGCATCTAGTGTTTGATGTTGTGTTGCAATAAACATAATTTGTGTCTTCAATCTGTTATGTATTAGTTTACTAAGTCACCTTTTCTATTCCCTATTGTACATTGTGTAATTTGTAAAGTCATAATTTTATTATTTCAAGACAATGGAAAAATATATACTATGGGAAATTTAGGAGGTTTTTTAGGTGGATGATTTTCTTTGTCCTCTGGCCTCTCCATCTCTGTCCACCTTCATATTTGATCTCCCTGTTATTTTGAGGGGGTATGGGTCATAGGGTCGACTTAATGAAGGTCGGCATACCTTGGTTTAACCACTGAAGGTCCACAGAGCTTAGGTTGACACCTGAAATAGAGAAGAAAATAACAACTCCTCCAAGGGGGTGGTGGTGGCGCTTGGCAGGGTTGACATCACTAAGCTGCTGCTAAATTGGGGTCAGTCCCACAAAAGACTAGAAAAAAGCAAGAAAATGTGAAAGTAGCAGTGCTGAGTATACTAAGAGAATTATGCTATGAACCAATTGGACTGGTTTTACAAATAAAGAAACAATTTATTAGACATAATGCAACCAATATTAAAATAAATAAGCAAAAACAATATAAATGAATTACTTCTAAAATATGGTAAGAAGTATATTTTCATTTACTAGTGCACTAGACTTATAAAACAACCTTTTCAGTTCCTGGTAAACCAAAATTGGGGTATGGGGATCTGTCCGTTCCTATCTTGTCCTTTTTTTTAACCGTCCACCGTGTATGGGCACAGTCCCGCACTGTTGTTTGCCTCCTGGGCAGGTGTTTTTTTAGCTGGTCCCCGAAGAGTCCAGTCCACCAATGGAGGATAGCTATCTCTGTTTGGGCTTGATTGCAAAAGCTCCTGGGCTGAGGTCGGTGGGAAACGTGTAGGGCTGGTTCGGATAGGTCCAGATGAAAAGCAAAGAGTGATGGGTTGGATACCGGGATTCTGTAGGGTTAGATTGATGCGTTTTGTCATGTCAAATGGCTTTATAATCCTTTGATAAAGCTGTTTGACAAAGGGAAACGTGACAGAAGTCTATCCAACCCTCAACAATTGAAAAAATATATAAAAAATAATCATTTTCTGTAATAAATATTTTGTTGGAGGTTTGATCTTGGGCAATGTCATCATCAAGTGCATGCACATTTGCCAATGCTGGCAGCGAATTAGTGCTGGTGGTGGCCACGCTACATCCAATTGATTGAGCTGCATGTAGGGCCAATGAAGGATGTTACTGACAATGCACATGAGCGTGCATCATCAGTGACATAACAGCATAAACATTTGATGGTTTCAACATTTTGTCATTTCGACCTGTTAGAATCAACAAAATCGTTCAGAATATAGTCTAGTGTGCATCCTGCTTTAGACCCTGGAGTTCTAAGGTGATACAGCAGATAAGAGAGTAGAGGTACAAAATTGTTTTATGCTCAACACACCAAAAATAGTACAGCTAATTTAGTGACGTGACTTGTATTGTTGAGGAATACTCTGTCCGACTACCAACCCATCTTTCTCCACTTTATTGCCTCCAAACTCCTTAAGTGTATTGTATACAACCACCTTACTGTCTTTCTTTTCTTCCCACTGCTTGACCCATTTAAGTCTAGCTTCTGTCCTCACCGCTTTACTGAAACTGCCCTCACAAATGTCTGCTTTTGACACTGTGCACCACCCTTTTCCTTCTGCAGATCCTTCACTCCTTCGGTCTAAGTGATACTACCCTCTCCTGGCGGTCATCCTAATGCTCTAACCATGCCTTCTCTGTCTCCTCTCATGACTCCATCTCTGCCCCACTGCCACTAAACTATAGGTGTTCCCTAAGGTTCTGTTCTTGTCCCCTTCTTTTCGCATTATTATGTGAGCTCCTTAGATCTTTTGCCTTGCAATATAATTCCCATGCTGATGTCACTCAAAGGTACCATTCCACCCCATACCTTTGCACTGCTCTCTTCGCTGTATGTCCCAATGTCTCTTTATTTCTTCTTCGATGTCCCAGCACTTTCTTAACTCTAATTTGTAAAGGGGCATACACACGGTGCAATATTTTGCTATTTTCTAAGTGATCTGTGTAGATCGCTTAGAAATTAGGCACAAATCGGTTTGTGTGTACACCCAAAAGCGATGGACCGCACATCCCCTTACTCGCTCAGATCTTTAGAACATACAGGAAAAGTCTAGATAGATTGCCTAGCCTGTGCATACTGTACGCTGGTTAGCACAGCACGCACCACTAAGCAGAATCGCCTCATGTATATGGGGCTTAAGACAGAGCTGATCATTCCTGATTTTATGCCACCCTGATTCTTATTTCAGTGTTGTTTGCTGATGTAACGAATACCACTCTCACACAGAAATGTCTGAAATTCCCAGCTTTTATCTGGCATTCTCAGAGAATGCCGGGTCATTTGCTGGTCCCAGCCTCACCCCTTCACACAGGGAAGTAAATTACCAGGTTAAAAATGTCTACCCGATAATTTTGTAAATAACACAGGTATTTCTTCTGTTGGAAAGGGTTAACCCGGGTCAAAAATTCCGGGTCCTTGACCCTGATAAATTGTGTTAGGGAATATAGATTGTAAGCTCCACTGGGGCATGGACTGATGTGAATGTGCAAATATTCCCCATAAAGCACTGCAGAATATGTGTGTGCTACATAAATAACTGGTAATGAATGAATGAATGAATGAATGAATAAATTAGTAAATAAGGACATAATGAAGTGTGGTATTTATTTTTGAACTACATTGTATTACAAATTGTAATTACAAATATAATTCCCTTAACACCAGTATATTTTCAGATAAGTATACATATTCACTAAATATTGAAATCCAGGTTATTTGACAACATTGTTTTTTTATTTTGGAGTGAAACGTTGCTATAGAACGGTTGGTATACTGGATATTGATAATCAAATGCCTTCCTTCTGATAACAAACATATGCATAGATACTGCCACCTGCTGTTTCATTTTGGAATAGCTGATGTTATTTTTGTAATTTAAAGCGCTGCATTCCAATCAGCTGAAATCACTAAGCAGCTAAATAATTGTGACCTTATGCTTTCACCATATTTTTCCTTTATCAGGAGCATAAGCAGTTACGCATTTTGCACAGGACTGAGAGGGTGATTTCAAATAACCTCAAAAGAATAATATCAGTGATATTTAAATTACATTTATTATCAGCAACAAAGTCCTTGTACCAACTGGCTGTTTGTGCATTTAGAAATGCAGGTTTGAATTCATTGAAAATTTATGTAAAACATAGTTTAAGCATTTAAGGGCATTGTTGGATACTGAACATTTCCTAGATGTGTTTACATCTAGTAAAAGCACTGAATGGACAAAACTCAACAGACCAGGACTGCAGTAAAAACATGAAAGGGCATAGGGTGAGATTTAATAGGATGAGAGTTTCAGAAAGTGAGAGATTTGGTGAGAAATCTCCAGTTTTTTTAAAGCGGCAATCATTTACACGTCAAAATAAAACTGGTTTTGCAGTGTAAATGATTGCCGCTTTAAAAAAACTGGAGATTTCTCACCAAATCTCTCACTTTTTGAAAATCTCATCCTATTAAATCTCACCCATAGTGTCATTAGAAGTAGTGCTGTCTATATTCAAGCCTGTTTACATGCTTTGCACTAGAGTTACCAATGTTTGTAAAACACATGGCATTAATGCCAGTTGATTGACTATTCAGATAATCATTTTTGGCATTAGATGATAGCCTTATCATGCTTTTCATGTCCATTTCTGGTATTGCTAGCCATCAATGATTGCATATGCCAAAATAAGCAAAAAACAAAACAACAAGAACCATTTCAGTTTATGTGCGCATTCATTTGAAGAAAGTATGTGAACTTTGTTTCCAAATTCTCAAATATACTTCTTTACACTAAACTGGTCTAGCTGCATTCTAATACAAAACACCAATCCTATTCTAATGTGCTTTATATTCTCTCCAGAGGCTGCTACCCATTTTCTCACATACCATATTTAAAAATAAAATGAGCTGTGTAACTATTAAAATGTTGTGGGGCAAGCTGGTGGCTGCTGTACAATAATATTATTATTGGTAATATCAAATATAACATCCAGAAAAATGGCACAATTATATTAGCATACCTTCAAACTACAGTACACACCTTGCCCCAAATGCGCTTCTCTTGGATTTCCAATGTAGTGTATGACTGCAGTTTACTTGTGGTGAGTTCAGGAGTATTTTGTAATTATCAAAATTGGATCATGTCGGAGTGTCTACATTATTATGCTAATGTATATAAAATGTAGTAGATGTCTGTGTCTTGAAGTCATTTGTCAACCACCGCATGTAAAATATCAGGAGCCATTTTAATGGTACTTTGCCTCTCCCAAACCTGTGATAAATTTGGTCTTAAATCAATCACAGCCACTAAAGTTTTAGAATTGGGCAGATGCACACCCTCTAAATAGCAGTTCCAGTGGGAAGTGATCAGGAGCACTAGCATCCACTGTAACACTCAATGGGGATTATTTTGGTTTATTCGCAAAGGCAAATTCCTTCTCAAATGGACAAAACCATGTGTACTGCAGGTGGGGCAGATGTAACTTGTGCAGAGAGAATTAGATTTAGGTGGGGCTTCACTTCAAAGAAAGATCTATATTGCAGTGTAAAAATAAACCAGTCAGTATTTTCCCTGCACAGAAACAAGATACTGTAACTCACCCAAATCTAAAGGGCTCCATACACCTGCGATCACAATTAATTGCTTCTCAGATCCAGGGAATTTTTTCCCCAGATAAATTGTTTCTTCAATTTATTTGACTTGCCCACACACTACAGATTCGTTTCAGTGATCTGCAGATTTTTCCTGGTATAAGATTGCATCTTCATATCTGGAAAGAGACCATACATCACCTCAATCAATTGTCTTTCCACCTCTCACTTCTTGTCATAATTTAAATAATGGGCGATGCTGTAAAACTATAAGTGGGAAAAACAACACAGCTAGGGGTCCCCCATGTTTTACGAACCAATACTGTGTTCTTGAGCTGGTGCAGGTTCCCAAAATATGTGGAACAAAACAACTAGGGGTCCCCCATATTTCAGGAACCTGCACCGGCTCTTGGAGCAGGTGCTGATTCCCAAAATACAGGGGGCAAAATGACTTGGGTTCCCCTGTATTTTAGGAACCAGTAGAGTCCCCCCGACACCTTAACAGACTGCAGGCCACATCCTCCATTGGGGGAAAGGAGGAGCTGCTACCTGCCCGCTCCAAAAACATTTAAATAAATGGAGAGTTCCGGAGCCCAGCCACCGCACCCTCCCCTCACTGACCGCAGGCCACCCTGAGCAACGCAGCCGCCGATGGGGGAAATTAGGAGCATAGGAGACACGCCACGTGTTCTGTGCTCCTGAGCCCAGCTGCCGACCCCACTCATGAACGCCGCGGATCGCAGGCCACCCAAAGCCCTGCCACCGCACATTCCCCCTGCCAAAGGATGACAGGTTAGCACAATTTACTTATCGAATGCCCACACATACAAAAATTAAACTCCAATAAAACCAGTTTTTTAAACATGTTTAAAAATCTGATTCAGCAATCGATTGGCGATCGGGATCGCCAAAAGAGGGAGCCCACACATTAAAGATTAATTGTGACAATCATCTCCAGAACGGAGGATTGTCACAATTAATTGCTGATGTATGGGGCCCATAACTCTGCACATGTTACATCTGCCCCACCTGCAGTGCACATGGTTTTGAAAATAAACAGTTCACTAACAGGCTATAACAGACACGTGGGCATGTACTGAGGCTTGAGGAAAATAAATTCTGTACTGAATTTAAGAGAGGATTCTTCAGCATTAGAGCAGTCAAATTCTGGAACTCATTGCCAGTGGGGGTGATCACAGCAACTACTGTTGATGAATTTTAATCAAAACTGGATACATATTTTGGCCACTATGGGAATCCTATAGATATGACTTACTCAAGTCAGTAGTTACAAATTAGATAGGTTGTTTTCAGCCTTAATTACTATGTTACTATGTATTTGTAAGCTCAGCATATAATGACTTTTACACTGGCCTCAGAGTCACCAGAGACTTACTCGGTGGCTTTGAAGAAAACAGGCAAATCCAGCCTGGATCTGATGTCACACACCCTCCCTTAAAACGCTTGGGCACGTCTTTGTTTTCCCTGACACTCCCAGTGTTTTTATGTCACGCCTAGTGTTTTTCTTGGCACTCCCATAAAACAGCCAGTTACCACGCCTACTTCCTGTCCATCACCTTGTGAACAGCCAGCGATCAAATAAAGTAGCAGGCTTCCATCTCAGGACGGCCTTGATTATGCGTACTACAGGCCATATGAATGAACAGTCTACCGATAATCGGTCGCTGTGAGAATTGGCGGTTGTGCGATCAGGTCTGAATCACCTAAATTAGCACAGAAATAAATAGTTAATAGTTCTAAACAAACAAAACATCACGATTAAAATGACTTATTAATTAACAGATTCGAGATTTAATAAAATGTGTAGTTATCAGTAACCAGACATGCAATCCATTCTTTTGATAAATTAGTACTAATTGTACATTTGCAGTTTGTTAATAAATATCATACTCTATTCTAAGTGGCACTTTATATTATGCTTTCATTTTTAATTCATCTTGTTCTTGTTTACTTTTGAATCCAAGAACTGAAGTGCTGTCATCCAGTGGCTCTCAGGTACCGAAGCACTGCAGGAACTGGAACCCCCCTCTTCTTGGAAGCTTGCCGGATGATTTTTTACGCATTTTACCCCAACAAATGGACAGTATTCAGGTGAGAATAATGATTATGCCATGTTATACAAAAAAAAAAAAGAAGAGCATTTCTAACCAGCATGGCAGGTTTTTTTTTCTTAAATTTGAAAACTCATGTAATGGACTCCTGATCCCAAATGCTTTCAGGCAATAGACAAATATGTACTCTAACAATGGAGGTCATTAAATGCCAGTTGGGCAAGGTAAATTGTTGTCCTAAGATAAGTGGCAGAGATTGGTACTGCTGTCAGTGAGTACTGATGGGCATAGGCATGCGCAGCACATATTATTAGGTGGTGCACCGTCAAAGGGGTGTGTCTAGCACCACCTATTGGGCGTGTCTAGCATTGCCCATTGGGTGTGTCTAACACTGCCAATCATGCATGTTTACCATCATTTATTGGTACTCGCTAAAATATAAAATGTCTCTCAGCCAGAACATAATCACCAGCCTATTTCAGTATAATATTCTTATTACTCTGTATAACAGTACATGCATATAAAGTAGAGATGAGCGGGTCCGGATCTCCGGGATCTGACAGATCCGAACATCGCGATCCGAGTCCGGATCCGATCCGGCTCGGTAATTTCCTCGTGAATTCCGGACCGTAAACGAGGCAAAACGTCATCATCGTGCTGCCGGATTCTCACGGGATCGGGATGTTATATAAGACACACGCGCGCCCTGCCATCTTCACTCCATTATAGGATAGGGAAGAGGGTGGGTGGGAGATCTGTGCTCCGTCCTCTCTGCTCTTTGCTCTGTGCCCTGTGCCTTGTGCTGTGATTTATATTTTGTGTGATTTTTGTAAACTAGGTGCTGCAGTGCTCACACGAAGGGGCTGCAGTGTTGCTGACTGTACACTCAGTGTACAGGGGCTGCAGTGTCCATAATACAAGGGTCTGTGTCCAGTGTGTCAGGGGCTGTGTCCAGTGTGTCAGGGGCTGTGTCCAGTGTGTCAGGGGCGGTGTCCAGTGTGTCAGGGGCGGTGTCCAGTGTGTCAGGGGTTGTGTCCAGTGTGTCAGGGGCTGTGTCCAGTGTGTCAGGGGCTGTGTCCAGTGTGTCAGGGGCTGTGTCCAGTGTGTCAGGGGCTGTGTCCAGTGTGTCAGGGGCTGTGTCCAGTGTGTCAGGGGCTGTGTCCAGTGTGTCAGGGGCTGTGTCCAGTGTGTCAGGGGCTGTGTCCAGTGTACAGGGGCTGTGTCCACTGTCCAGGGGCTGTGTCTCCAGGGGCTGTGTCCATTGTCCAGGGGCTGTGTCTCCAGGGGCTGTGTCCATTGTCCAGGGACTGTGTCCAGGGTGACGGGCTGTATCCAGTGTAATGGGCTGTGTCCAGTGTGACGGCATATATCTAGTGTCCAGTGTGACGGACTATATCCGGTGTCCAGTGTGACGGACTATATCCGGTGTCCAGTGTGACGGACTATATCCGGTGTCCAGTGTGACGGTCTATATCCGGTGTCCATTGTAATGGGCTGTTTCCAGTGTCCAGTATGACGGGCTGTTTCCGGTGTCCAGTGTGACGGCCTATATCCAGTGCCCAGTGTAACGGGCTGTGTCCAGTGTCCATTGTAACGGGCTGTGTCCAGTGTCCATTGTAACGGGCGGTGTCCAGTGTCCAGTGTAATGGGCTGTGTCCAGTGTCCAGTGTGACAGGCTATATCTAGTGTCCAGTGTAACGGGCTGTGTCAAGGGGCAGTGTCCATGGTGACGGGCTGTGTCCAGTGTCCAGGGGCAGTGTCCAGTGTGACGAGCTGTGTCCAGTGTACAGGAGCTGTGTCCAGGGACGGTGTCCAGGGTGACAGGCTTTGTCCAGGGGCAGTGTCCAGTGTGACAGGCTGTGTCCAGTGTAAAGTAAAAAAATAAATAAAAGTAATAAATAAAATAAAAACACATTTTTGGAGGATGGTGGAGAAGGAAATAGTGGGAGATCAGCAACCTGATAGAAATGCTGAAGCTGCTACCACCAGTCATGACAAGGCTGATACCTTTTTGTATTTTTTGCTTTTTGGAGCATTTCTCTTTTTTTGGGGTAGTTTATTAAACTGCCACCCAGTCTGCCCCTGCAGTGCCGCTCTGCTTCCAAGATGTGCCAGGTTGGAAGTGTAAGGTCCACATGTATGTGATGCCCACTGCTGTCGCTTAGCTTAGTTATCCAGCTACCTCGGTATAACCTTTTGGCCCAACTACAGTAAATGAAAACAATTTTGGGAGCTGTGAAGTGATCAAAATTGACTAGAAATGAGAGGAAACTAATGTTATTTAGGTTAATAATACTTTAGGGGCAAAAACAGGCCCAAATTCTGGTATTTTAGCCATTTTTAGCATTTTTTCATAAAAATCAAGATCCAAAACCAAAACCCGCAAGGGTGGTTTTGCCAAAACCAATACAGATCCAAAACACGAAGGGAGATCCAAAACCAAAACCCGAAAAAGTGGCCGCCGCACATCTCTAATATAAAGTAAAAAAAAAAAAATGGATTATGCAGGTATGTACTGATATGACAACGGTCAAATACAATTAACAATGCAAAACACACAATTGATTGATGGGCACTAATTTTAATGGAATACAGGTCTAAAAAGCAAAATACTTTGGTAAAAGGTATTGCTGGTATTGCTAGCGGCAAGGGCTTGTTCATAAGGGTGGGCACAGCATTTGGGGGTGCCTGTGCACCCCTAACACTCAATGTGCGCACACCTATGCTGATGGGTGCATAAGAGATGATGGTAAGTTTATAGTGTCAATATATTGTATGGTAAAAAGTAAATGGATAAATTTAAAATGATTGGGAGCCACTCTGAGTATTATTACTGGTCATTCATGTAGCACGCACACGTTCCACAGCGCTTTACAAAGAATATTTCAATCTATGCCTTTCCACATGTAAACACACAAACATTCATGCTGGAAGCCAATAACCTTAACCGTATATTTTTTGAATGTGGGAGGGAAACCGAGCAGAACCATGGTGGGAATCAACGGTTACACCATCCATGCAGCCCATAAGCAAAGTACTTGTTTTCAGAACATTTCGGCTTTCGGATATCCAGATAACGGATACTCAACCTATATAAGATGTACAAATATTGGGGGGCACAGCTAGGTGTAGCCTGGGAGGCATGTCTCCTGATAGATATGGGAAGTGCATCCAATAGGGGCAGCTGCAATTCTGGGTAGGATCATGCAGCGATTTTCTAACTGTAATGTTAGATAGTGCAGTACAGGCATTAATATTTACCTTGGAATCTTGAGACATTGTGGCCTGCATACCTGTTTTAAATGAGAAAACACCATAGAATAAAAGCATCTGTTTTGCTATAACCCTACAAAATTTTTGTCCTTAAAATGTTGACATTTGTATTCAAGTAGGCCAAGGATGACTGTCATCTACTGTGGGGTTGGGGCAATAGGTAAGCTTAGCTTTACCACTGATACAAATACATATGATGCTACATCTACCTACAGTATATGAATCGGCAGCTATTAATTGTCAAACAATGGTCCTGGTATAATGCAGTGGAGATCATAACTCTATCTATAAATATTAGAGATGTGCACGGAACACTTTTCTTTCCTTTGTGTCTTGGTTCTGGATCTCCCTTTGTGTTTAGGATCTGTATTGGTTTTGCCAAAACAACCCTTTCAGGTTTTTGTTTTGGATCTGTATATTTTGAAAGAATAAAAAAAACAGCTAAAATCACATAATGTATATTGTTTTAGTTCCTAAAGTAATATTAACCTCAATAAAATGAATTTTCACTCATTTACAGTCTAATCTGAACACCTGACCACTCACAATATTGTTATTAGGCCAAGGCCAAAGGCTGCACCAAG
>NC_139218.1:179025384-179165384 GCF_055691185.1 Crinia signifera
TAGCCAATGCCTGGTAACTGTTAGGAAAGCAGAACACATTTAGAATACACTTGTTGGTGCGCGCATCTCTGCAAAAAACACCATCAGGATGCATAGGCTGTGACACATATGCGAACTAAAACCATTGCACAAGAAAACGACAAAACCCATTGGGCCCCACAGATGCCCATGGAGCATGCCCCTACCCTACCCCCCCCCCAAAAAAAAATGCATTGACCTTACAGAATAAATAAAACTGACCCTGAATACGTAAACATACTGACCCCTGATAGGATAAAAAAATATTGGCTTCCAACAGGGGAAAAACACATCAACATCCCTCCCCCCCCCCCCCCCCCCCCCCCCCCAAAAAAAAAAAAAAATAGAAAAGCAAATGGGGTGGAAAGTATATGTCTCTAGATTGGAGATACTGGGGAAAATTTACTAAGATGTGTATTCTACTTCACATGTGATATTGCTATGGGCAACCATCAGATCCTGTCTACTACTAGACTAGAGGGTGCTAAATAAATGAGAAGTAGATTCTGATTGTTTGCCCATAGCAACATCACTTGTGAAGTGGAATACACATCTTCATAAATTTCCCCCACTGTGTCTAGGAGGCCTAGCATAGACAGTATATTTACCTGTGGGGAGTAGAGGTGGGGTATGGCCAGTAGGGTGCAGTATGTACAGTATATGAAAGGGTATATTTTGGATGCCAGGGTTGTATTGGATTGCGGCTATATGTCAGAGGTGGGGTGGCGGCTAGGGTGGGTACTGTACGATGATGCCTGGAGGGACGCAGGGGCCAGGTGGAGTAGTAGTTGGAAGCTGTGGGCAGGCTGGATTAGTGTGGAAAATGGGACAGGCTGAAAGTAGTGGTGGGAAGCAGGTTGGGCGTAGTAGTGGTGATCAGGAAGCAGGCTGGTAGAAGTAGTGTGAATAAGGGGACTGGCTGAGAGCATTAGTGATGGGAAGCAGACTGGGAGTAGTAGTGGTGAACAGAAAGCAGTCTAATACGTGAATAAGGGGACATACTGAGGGTATTAATGGTGAGCAGGTGGTAGGCTAGTAGAGGTAGCATGGATAAGGGGATGGGTTGACAATAGTAGTGGTGGGAAGAAGGCTGAGAGTAGTAATGGTGAGCAGGAAGCAGGCTAGTAGAGGTAGTGTGGATAAGGGGACAGGCTGAGAGTAGTGGTGGGAAGCAGGAAGAAGGCTGGTAGAGGTAGTGCAGATAATGGGGACGGTCAGAGAGTAGTAGTGTGGGAAGCAAGCTGAGAGTAGTAGTGGTGAGCAGGAAGAAGGCTGTAGAGGTAGTGCAGATAAGGGGACGGGCTGATAGTAGAAGTGGTGGCTAGCAGGCTGGTAATAGTAGTGGTAAACAGGAAGCAGTCTGGTAGAGGTAGCATGGATAAGGGGGCTGGCTGAGAGCAGTAGTGGTGGAAAGCAGACTGGGAGTAGTAGTGGTGAACAGAAGCAGAAAGCAGGCTGGTAGAGGCAGTTAGTAGTGGTGAGGAGAAAAAGGCAGACAGGGAGTAGTATTGGGAAGCAGGGAGCAGGCTGGGACTAGTAGTGGGAAGGAAGTGGGCTGTTGGGAATGGTAATGTGGGAATCAGGGGACCACCTGAAAGCCATAGTGGGAATTAGGGGCAGACAAGAGTAGTGGTAGTGCGGATAAGGTGGCAGGCTGAGAGTAGTAGTGGGAAACGGGACAGCTGGAGTAGTGGAAGAAGGTCAGGATATGATTGGAAGGAAACTAGAATCTCCCCTTTCCCCAGGTCCCAGCCACAGTCACACCCTCCTCTGTCGGCTGCAACCTGACACAGGAGATACCGCTGCAGTGGGATGCTGCTATTTCCCTCTCCTCCCACACAGCAGCGTCAGCACGTGACTCTCTCTGTGCCACATGGGTCAGCTGAGCTCATCTCCAGAGCCATCCTGTGCAATCCAGTCAGCTGAGCTCATCGCCAGAGCCATCCTACAGATTAAGGGGGAAAGCACAAGCGGTGAAGGATGAGAAGGGGGGCGCCGCTAGGCACATGTGACAGAGTTCATGAAAGTAAAGTCAGGTGCTCCTGGTTTGATCCCTGCTGTGAAACTGAGCCTGGCCTAGGCTCATGCATACGTCTGGCTCTGGGTTAGAGTTATTTGTATCATAATATATATACATATATATATATATATATATATATATATATATATATATATATATATATATATATATATATAGTCTGTGTGAGTCAATGGTTAGGCTGTAGTGGTGTGTAGGGATAAGGGTAGGCTGCTGGAAGGGGGGTGTATGTCTAGGTATAGGCTGTAGTTGGGTGTAAGGCTAGGTATAAGCTTTAGGGGGGACTGTAGGGCTAGGGATAGGCTGCAGGGTGGGCCATATGGTTAGGGATAGGCTGCTGGTGAGTGTACAGTCAGAGTTAGGCTGCGGGAGGGGGTGTCTGGTCAGTTAGGCTGTGGGAGTGTGTGTTGACAGAGTTAGTCAGCAGGAGGGGGTGTGTGGTAAGAGTTAAGATGCCCATACACTGGGCCGATTCCGACAAATTGGGCCAAATCGGGTAAGTTTGACCGGGCCGTGCGCATTGGACCTGAGGGGACATCAAACTGACCCAATGGTCAGTAGTCGGACTTGCTGACCATCCGACCACCCTACCTGGGTCCTCCCTCCGGTGGCGGGGCAGGTGGGGAGCAGTGACGCATGCGATCTATTACAACAAATTGTGTATGATCAGAGATAGGCGGGGAGGGTGTATGGTCAGAGTTAGGCTAGGGGGAATATGGTCACAGTTAGACTAGGGGGTATATAGACATAGATAGGCTGTGGGTATATGTTCAGTTATGATGGTGGGTGTAGTATAAAGGTTAGGCTGCAGGGGGTGTAGTAGATTACTAATCTTACCCTTCTTGAAAGAAGGATGCTTTTGAGGGGCTTTCCAGATTTCAATTCACTGCAGCTCTGCATCCCTCGAGCGGTTTTCTTGCCTGCACTTTCTATCTCTCTGCTGCTGTTACCCGCTACTCTTCTGGCCACATGGCTGGCACTGCGTTGCTCTCCTTTAGCAACCGGCAAGTGGCCCGGTTTCCCACCAGGGTCTATCCGTCCCTGGTTTTTATGTTTCATGTTGTTCATGTCTTATGCTGCGCATACACGTGTGAGATATTGCATGCAATCATTCTATTTTGACCACATATGGCCTATGTATCGAATGATGTATGCATTTTTAAGGGACCATTCGACGTGATGCGCGGAGTAGCATAGAAGTATCGCTAGCAGGTGACGGGGTCATCGGTGGCAGCAGAATTGTTTAAACCACTGGGCAGCCCTCTGATTGGCTGAGCTCTCTGCCCTGTGGTTTTTTTTTTAATTCAAATTTTGCCGCCACACTGTCCCTATCACCAGCAAGCACTACTTATAGCACTACGCTACTCCACCGCCCTCTTCCAGCATCCGATGTGCCATCGCAAGATGGCATGCAATATCGGGTGCTGAAAGGGGGAAACTTTTGCACTATGAGATGCAATCGGATTCGATGTACATTGCACTTCGATGTACATTGCACTTCGATGTAGCATCGAATCCAATCGCATAAGTGTATGGGTAGCATTATGTGTGTATTTATATATTGTTTACATTATACTGGCATTAGCCCATTGTTTATTCTTTACAAATAAATATACATATTATTAAAAATCCCCCCCCCTTCATCCCTTCTTGATGGTGCACTGTAATCCACAAAAAATTCTTAGTGTGCGCAAGCACGCATGGTCAATAAAGTTGATTCTATTCTATTCTATCACTGTGAGAATAATTCAAAAGGCTTTTTTGAGACACCATGCGCTGCTAAGTGGATTAATAAATCAAAATAAATACCAATGGACAGAATGGGCACTGGACGCACCATATTTGCATAAACTTTATATATAAAAAATAAGTAATACATGGTTAATCAATCAACAACATAATTTGGACATAAATTAATACACTAAAAAATATGAAAATAAAAAATATATAATGTAGATATATATTTGCAATAAAAAAATCACGTTTGCAGTAGGTCTCCGTATGTCCAGTCAATGGAATTAGTATGGGGTTAATTGGGATTAGTTGTAATCATTCATTGAAAATAGCAGCAAGTTGTTAGATTCAAGCAGATTTGAAAACTGTGGTTAATGCGCAGAGCCAATTATCGTATATAACTGACACGCATGAAGCAGTTGTTAGGCACTGTAGCACAGATAACGGCACAAGTTTGTTAGTTTCGTATCTCACCCTCCTTGATAGATGGTACTTTGTATGGGGGGGCGGGGAGCGCGTCTGATTTGCGGCTCAACCCTGTGAGAGGCCAGTAGATGTGGAGCCTTGTGTGTAGTTTAGGCTGCTGGATGATTAGCCCACGGAGGTGAGGGGCGGCGGGAGAAACTGCTCGACCGCTAGCTGGAGTTCTGTGGCTGCTGCCTTGTAGAAGCGGCTCGTGTGCCGAGGATCGCGGTAGACCAGCTGAGAGACTGGGATGTGGAAACACAGCTATTGCGGGCGTGATGCGGAAGTGACGTCTGTTACTGTGAGAATATCCTTATTCTGATCTAACGGATGTGTGTGCTGGATTAGTGCTTCTTTCTGATTAGGCATGCTGGTTTGTCTAAATCATTGTTCAATCTCGAGACTGCACCACACAGACTATGTTCTGGCTCTGATTGAAATTTAATATATTTTCTTAGTTTGGTTTCATCGTGCTGCCTGATTGACTCTTTAAAGTGACTTTCACATTGTATCTTTTGAAGAAAAAAGGTAACAAGTATTGATGTTTCTTCATTTTCATTCAGAGCTGCCAAAGCGGAACTTCTTCATTACGTTGTGAGGACTCAAAGAAGGAGCCTGGCTCCATGGACCAGGAGCGAAAGTGGAAACAGTATTTGCAGGATGAGAGGATTGCTCTCTTCTTACAAAATGAAGAATTCATGAGAGAACTTCAGAGGAATAGAGAATTTCTTCTTGCACTTGAAAGAGGTAAACTAAAACCATACTATTACCGCTTTCAGATAAAATTGGGGCATCGATTAGTTTTTTTACCTGGCTTTTGGAACATAGTTTGGATCACCTTTCCAGCTCAGTACCACCTTTTATACAGGAGCTGAAATTACAAGGATGAGCAGTTGGACCCGGAAATTTTCCAGGGCAATCTGCTTTAACGTCTATTTTCTTTGTACCTGGGATAACCCTTTCACAATGTCCCAGCTTTTTGACCCAGGTCATGTCCAGGGTTAAATGTTTGTCATTTTGACTCGGGAAAACCCTTTCACACGGAGAATATACCCAGGTTGAGCCGGCTTGCCTCAGCAATTTACTTGGTAAAAAATCTCTTTGTGAAAATTGTTTAAATAAATCAGGATATGAAATGTGTGCCACCAAATATCCAATTTTATGGCATTTCATTTGCTGTTAATTACCATATGTAAAGTGTACAGTGGCACTCTTAATATTTTAAATGCATTAATTGCATTAGGGATAATAGATTAAACTATTTCCGTACATTCAGGGGCTGATTGGGATTTAAAACCAGCCCGGGAAATTTTTCAAAGCAGCCCTAATGGAGGTGGGATCTCGTGAGGGGGCGTGGTTAGCCAAGGGGGAGAGCATACTCCCGCCTCATATATCACCCCCCCCCCCTTCCTGGTTGACCACACCCCCTCACCAGATTTCCCCACCACAGTTATGCTGCAAGCTACGGTGTATGAAAGATTAGGGTTGGGCTGGGGGGAGGGGGGGGGGGTTATGGACAGGGTTAGGCTATGGGTGTGTGTGTATGGACAGGGTTAGGCTACGTGTTTGTGCGTGTATGGGCAGGGTTAGGCTACAGGGGTGTATGTAAAGGCAGGGTTAGGCTACGGGTGTGTGTGTGTCTGTGTATAGGGTTAGGCTACAAGTGTGAGTGTGTGTGTGTTTGTATGTATGTATGGACAGGGTTAGGCTGCAGGTGTGTTTATATGGATAATCTTAGGCTTCATGGGGGTGTGTAGTTGCTACAAACCTGGCCTTCCTGTGGTTGAAAGGAGCCTGCTTCTTGGGGAGATGCACCGGTCCAGATTTACCTCATGTCACCCCACTCCAGCTTCAGAGGTACAGACTGTGATACTGTAGGGCAAATAAGATGTCATTACCTTACAGTAATTGCCAGCTGTATGGAGCTGTGCTGGTAGGTTCTACTGCTTGGGAAGTACAGGAAAGTACACTGACAGTAGTAGCATCATACCCCCCTCACCCTCCTCCTTCCCTTCATAAGTCAGTCACACAGCATATGAGAGGCCGGGCAAGTGGCACAGGCAGCAGGTGCAGTGGGCACAGAGCCCCTGGTGAGTGCTGCACAGTGCTGAGCAGTAAGAGGAGCATTTGGTTACTTACTATCTCCCTGCCCATCTACTGGGCAGTGAGCTCTGTGCCTCTGCCTGTGCCACTTGCCCGGCCTCTCATATGCTGTGTGACTGACTTATGAAGTACTTTCCTGTACTTCCCAAGCAGCAGAACTTACCATCCCAGCTCCATACAGGTGGAAATCACTGTGCACGAGTGAGTGCACAGCAGCAGTGAGAAGTTGCAGAGCACATTGCCCAGCATACGGCGCATTCTCACAGTGCAGAGCTCCTCTGCATCTGCTGGTACTCACTGGGCTCCCCGCTTTGTGCCATCCAGTGAGGGGCAGCAGCTATCATGGGGATATCCTGCGCTCAGGGGGTGGAGGCTGTGCTCAACAAGTGATGTGCAGCAGCAACACCCACTCAGGGGAGGCGCTGTCACACACAGGGCCAGTGCTAGGCGCCCTACTGCAAACTATACATTTTGCGCCCTCCTACAAACACAGCACACTACATCGGTTCAACCCTGAACCTCCTCCCCTCACACACTACACTACCGCCACTACCCTGCACCACAAACTACATGATTGCTATCCTGCACCCCACACACTACAAAATCGTTGCTACCCTGCACCCCATCCCTGTGCATATAACTGCCACTACCCTGCACCCCTAACCACACACATTACACTACTGTTGCTACCTTGCAACTCCCTCCCCGCACTTACTACTCTACTGCTGTGACCCTGCACCACACTCACTATGCTACCACCACCAGACTGCACCCAATTCCTTGTACACACTACACTAACACCGCTACCCTACCTTAAACAAACTACACTACCACCACCACACTGCACCCCACTCCGTGCACACACTAAACCACTGCCGCTACCCTACACCTACTACCACTACCTTATACACATTCCGCTACCACCACTACACTGCACCGCACTCCCCGCACACACTGCACTAAAGCTGCTACCCTACCTTACACACAATATGCTACCACCGCTGCACTGTACCCCATTCCCCGCGCACACTGAACTATACCTGCACAAGCAGAAAACCCAGTGTGCATGCATTTTTTTTGTGATCCATGAGGGTGGCAGGCTTGGCCCGTCGATGTTACCAATGAAGTTACTGGGGTGGGGGGGGGGGGAGGGGCGCTTCACCCTAGCACATTGATTAATGGGAATAGATACCATGCCCATGGGCACTGCATCTATTCACAAAGGAGCAGGGAAGGACGGACAGACTATTATAGCAGGGAGCAGGGATGGACGGGCAGACTATTCTAGCAGGGAGCAGGAATGGACGGGCAGACTATTCTAGCAGGGAGCAGGGTGCATTTTGCCCTTGAAAATCAGGCTAAAACACACTGTTTCTAATATAACCCCCATCCCAGCACACATCACATACCTGACAGTGCTGATGTGGCTGGCTGTAGGGCTGGCTCCTCTATTCATGCTTTCTGGCTCCTCCAGTGAGTGCACATGTGTACACCATGCTCAGCAGCAGAGCATCAGGAGGAATGGCTGCTGGGCTGCTGCTATGGGGTGGGGGGAGGGTGAGCTGCGCTGCAGGGCAGCCAGAGACTACTCTCTGTTCTCACAGGGGACGGAAGAGAGGGGGGTGCAATGCTGCTGGCTGCTGTCAAAAAAAAGCGCCATTACATATCATATGCCATGCTGCCAGCACCGCTGTATGTCACACAGTGTGACAGGCGCAGGCAGCGGCTGCTGGCAACAACATTGTAGACACCTCCTGTTGTCTCTATACCAGTGTATGCAAAGCCTCCCTGCTTTGCATACACTGCTGAGCGGCGGGGGGGGGGGATCTTAGAGGGAGGACTGCTGAGCGGCGCCGGCTGGTGACACAGCAGCGCTCGCCTGGGACAGGATCTGGGCACGCTGCATTGGGGATCAGAGGGCGGAGCCGTGAGTCGCATCACTCACGAGCTCCGCAAAGGACCATGGGAGCGGCTGCACATGCGCAGCAGCCCTCCCACCGCCATATTGGAAATGGGCAAAACGCCGCGGCCGCTAACGCTAAGCTAACCACTGAGATCGCGGTCCGCGGCCCAGCCAGGGGGGGTGGGGGAGAATTAGCCGGCTCGATTGTAATGTTTTATAGGCCGGCCCACCGGGAAGTGGCCCGGTTTCCCGGTGGGCCAATCCGCCCCTGCGTACATTATAGTCTGTATTGAAATTTTAATTACTTTTTTATGGGGTTTTAGGTGGATGGTATACTTTATTTTACTATTACTAATTTAAGTGAGTGCACATTGTTTTAACTGTACAAAAAAATGTTACAATCTTTACTTCAGTAAGTTTGGGTTGTCAACCCTAATGAGAGACCTATAATCCACTAAAGACAACTACAGTATTAGAGAAGTGTATAATTTGTGATCTTCCTACCACTAGTAAAATGGGAAAACTAGGTACTAGTTCAGGGGTGTGGATCGTATTGTTGTCACCACTTAGGTCTACAGTCATTAGGTCGATACCGTTGGGTAAACAGGTGGCAAGGTCTACAGGTGTCTAGGTCGACATGGGTGAAGGTCGACAGGTGGCAAGGTCGACAGGGGTTTAGGTCGACACAGAGTTAGGTTGACACGGGTTAGGTCGACAGGTCGGAAGGTTGACATGTTTTTTTTTAAGTTTTTTTTTTTTACCCGAATGTCGACACAGTCGACATGGACACAGTTGGAAGTCAACCGCAGCCCCTCGCATCACTCGCTATGCTCACAATGCTTCGGGCACACTATTTTATTCTCCCACCACGCCCTTGTGGATGGTAGGGCATGAAATACCGCCTGTCCGCACATGTCAGCTCAAAAAAATACAGTAAAAAAACCATGTCGACCTAACTTGCGTCGACCTTGTCCCATGTCCACCTAATGACTGTCGACCTAATGACTGTCGACCTAAGTGGTGTCAACAATACGACGTATCCCCTAGTTTAGAACCGATTAAAAAATGTACAGGTTTCTCACTTTAGAACACAATTTGTTTAGAATATAAGACAACAAATATGTTATCAGCTTTTTATATATGGAAAACTACTGTTCCAGTTCTTTTAACCTTATTTTTTACTGAGAGGACTGTGGCTTATAAAATATCTGTGCAAATTATTTTCATGATTAGATATATTACAGTATATTGAGTTGTGTGGGAATACTATTTAGAACTAAACACAAGTTTGATGTTGACTTTACTTTAAATACTGTAACTAGAGAAGCTGTTTTTGGTTCTGCATATGGCTGTGGCCACTCTTCATTCAAATTGGCTACTGATCCCTGTACCAAAAGATGTACCTAATGTAGACACACACTAGCCTGCAGCCCATAGACTGGGCATCATTTGTGCAAAGCACTAGTAAGAAAAGTCCGACAAAGTTTTGTGCATGTTCTTTTTAAAGAATAAAAATCACAATATTTAATCCTGTTGTTTATCATATAATTTAGACCTGATGGCTTCTGTGTGATTTATCAGTAGAATGTGCATGTTTACTGCCTGTAGTACGCATGCCCAAGGCACTGCTGCCATGAAATCCTGCTACTTGCTATTCACAAGGTGATTGACAGGAAGTAGGCGTCTGGGGGTAGTAACCAGTCATTTAATGTGAGTGTTAAGAAAACCACTAGGCGTGCCAAAAAATTGCAGGGAGTGTCAGGGAAAATACAGGCATACCCAAGTGTTTTAGGAGAGGGTGTGTGTCAGCTCCAGGCCAGATATGCCTGTATTTATCACAGCTGTTAATTCTTTGCTAGCTATACATACACACAGAGGCGTAACTATAGCACCGCAGCGGCCGCGGGGGGGGGGGGGGGGGGCGGCGCTGTGCATGTGTGGGCGCCGGGGGGCTGTGGTGCTATAGTTAGCCCCCTCCCGTCCGCCCATCTGCCGCCCGCCAATCCGCCGCCCGCAGCCTTACCTGACTTCACTGGTGGTCATTCTTCTGCTAGTGAGACGGACCACAATAAAATGTCCGCCCCATATAGCAGACAGTTCTCTGAAACTGTCTGCTGTATGGGGGGCGGACATTTTGTGTTGGTCCGTCTCACTAGCAGAAGAATGAAGCCAGCAAGGGAGCCGGGACGGGACCAGCCAGACAGGTAAGGCTGGGGGCGGGGGGCGCCCTCATTAACGGCGGGGGGGCGCCCAATTAATAGTTACTGCATACACTGTATCCACAGTGTACACATTTATTCACAAGGTGGGATTTCACTATAGCGGGGTGCGGTCTACTTGATAGCTGGATCCTGCTAATTTGCTCAGCAGCGATCAGGTCTGAATTTAGCTGCTGAAACTGGACAATATTCTGTATGGCCCAAATAAAGATGTTGCAGACACTTATGTCACACTTACTTGCCTGTGTTGTATGAGTAGTAAATGCTTTCACAATTAGTCATATGACCATTAAAAACAAACAAAGCACCAATCAGTGTTAGCAGGAAATCCACAAACAGCCAATCACTGTTTTGTGGATTTTGCATTTTATGCTGTGCTTCCTTTTCCTGTTTGCAATTGTGCAATCAGACACTTACAATATTAGGCCGTCCCCTTTCACCTGAAAAAGACACAGGTGGAATCATGTAATAAGCAGAATGTTGCAAATCTTCATGGGGCATGTAGAATTCAAAAGTCACAGTGCACGCTATGCTAAGTGGCATTGTACTCACTCATTCAATATAACAAAAACATTACAAACAACAAATGTGACACATTAAATAGAAAGTTCTGATCTCACCTTACTGTCAGTACTTACATATAACATGATCAGGCTTTGCCTAGCAGTGTTTTTTTGGAAAAATGTAGCCATTACATTACAATAAAGGTGAGTAATGAAATAATAGACACCTAACTTGATGACATTTTAATCCTATTTTCAACCACAGCCAAGTTGTTCTCCAAACCATAGTGCACAAATAAAGCGGTTGTGAATTGACTCAGTGGATAAATATTTGTATTTTTTTAAATATAATGCTTGTATATTGTACAGCACTTTACAATAAATATTTAGCAGTTCGCATTAGTCCATGCAGAGCTGAAGGCTGGGATATTGCGCACACACACACACACACACACACACACACACACACACACACACACACACACACTCCTTTTGTCATGTTAAATACTGTACCAGTATGTTTTTTTTTAGATTGTGGGAGAAAATTTGAGCATTAAAGCCCCATACCCATTACATGATACCAGCCGTGGCCAATATACTTAACAATATCAGCCTTGGGTCCCAATATTGCGCATACACACTTAAAGTTATTGGTAAACAATATTGTTCAGTGACGTCAGCAGGACTCGCTGAACATACATGTCATTGTCTATATAGCCAAATTCACCTTCATGTCCACAAGACATCAATGGTCGTTACCGATGCGCAGTAGAGTGCATTGTTTTATTATTTTATTTTGTATTCTGTTTATTTATATTTTTAATATGTACATATAGAAGAAACAAACATGCGTACCAATATAAGCGAACATTGTTAAACAAATATAAAGGAGCCCATAGACGCTCCGTTTTCGCCGGCTCCGTTTTGTACTATGCGATGCGCGCTCCCGCGCATCACAGAGTACGGTATAAAAAGTATGTGCTGCACATACTTTTTGTACTAGGTACACATCGTATCGGATCGCAGTGCATGCACAAGGCATGCGATCCAATACGATGTGTACTTTAAAAGTACAAAACGGACCGTGTATGGGGGGCTTTAGCACTGATTAAGTGTATAAACAAACATTCCGAAAGCATGTACCCACCTAATATTTATAATCATACATTGATAAAAAAAAATCTAGCAATAACAGTAGAAATATATAAATCAATGTAGTGGCCAGGAACCAAAACCGTGGTACTGAGTTCATTCATCGACATAAGAGATACTAAAAGATCTAAGTAATACCCCTTTCAGACAGAAAAAAAGACCCGGGAATTTCCCAGCTCTTGCCGTGTCGACCCGGGTTTTTCTTGTCTGAAAGGGTCAACACGGGTCTAAAGTTCCGGGACTTCGACCCAGGTATTTACCTGGGTTTTTCCCGTGTCAGACACGTGTTTGCGGCTGTGTGAAAGGGTCCGACCCGTGTTTTTCTCCCGACTATTGAAAAATCATGCTGATTGGCTGTTCTTTTCAGCTTCCCTAATTGGCTGATCTTTTCAGCTTTCCTGATTGGCTCAGCGGGCATGGCAGTGGCGTGCAGCGCAGCACTAAATGGCCATGGTGCATTGGAAAGATGAGGAGATCCATGAGCTGCTCAATGTCAGAGGGGAGGAAGAAATCAGCAAAACACACAGAGCACTCATGACCTCCAGGTTCTGCAACTTGTCAGCTATGTTTAATGCAATGCAGTGAGCAGACACCTCCCACTTTTCATGATCTCATCTCTGTGTGCCTTTAAAACTGTCCTTTTCTTATGACACACAAAGTTTTGCAGGAAAAATCCGGTTTCTGTGTGAAAGGGGTCGACACGGAAAATACCCGGGTTTTTGCTCCTGTGTGAAAGGGGGTCAGCACCTTGCTGCCTAGTTCTACCCGGGTTTTTGTATCCGGGAAATACCTGGGTTTTGGGGATTTTTCTGTCTGAAAGGGGTATAAGTAAAGCTCAGGCCAAGAAAGATTTAACCTTTTCCAGGTTTAAATACTATCAATGGGGCAATAAGACAGGTCGTTTGATGGCCAATGTGATCAGAAAGCACCCCCCCACGCCGGTTAATTACTGCACTCAAACAACAACATACAGGCCAACTACTTACTAACTCCTCTGAAATATTAAACTGTTTCGTATCCTACTTCTAAAATCTATACTCAGACCTACCATTTGATAAAGAGGCTCATGAACGACAGAGAAGCTAATATCCCCACAATTTCCCAATCTCAAGCTGAGAACCTTAGAAATCCTATTACTTTTGATGAAATTAATGGAGTGATCTCTAAACTTCACTTACAGAAATCTCCAGGGCCTGATGGCTTATCTAGCGAATTCTATAAAAATACTTCAACCATATCTGGTCTCCCCCTTTGTTAGAATTATTTAACGACATAATGAAACAACAAATGCCTTTTCTCCATTTTAATACTGCACACACCATACTAATTCCCAAACCTAATCAGGACTCCCAACTGGCAGAGTCATATAGACCCATAAGTCTTTTAAACTCAGATATAAAAATATTTGCTAAGATCTTTTCTGATCACTTAGAAACAATTTTACCACATACTTTAACATCTCAACAACTCAGATTTGTCCATCCCAAAGGCGTAAGAGCAGCGATTGCTGCAACTATTATCTCCTCACAAAATTCTAATATGCATAATATTTTGTTGAGCCTAGATACGTCAAAAGCCTTTGACACAGTGTTATGGCCTCACTTATATTCGGTACTACAAAAAAAAATAACTCCATCTTCTTTCATAAAAAAAACTATCCAATACCTATAGACGGGTCCCTCCACCTCACTACAAAGTAATGGTCATTGTAGTGAACCTATTGCCATTCATTGTGGAACTCGTCAGGGCTGTGTCCCCCCCCCCCCCCTCTTCTTTTCAATTTAGCCATTGACCCCCTCTTACGTCTTTTGCAAATCTATACCCAGTTTCAAGGGATCAAAAATGGTCAAAGAACAATTAAATCAACAGCATTCACCAACAATATACTACTATATATTTCTAATCCTAAAGAATCATTAATCCATATTTTCCAACTTTTACAAACATTTCTCGGGCTGCGGTGTTAATTGGTCTAAATCAATTGCGCTACAATTGGGCCCTGGTGACTATATTAAGAATAAACTGGAAGGCCTTCCATTGTCTTGGAGATCTGACTTTATTACTTATTTGGGAATTCGGAGACCCAGGAAGCCAAACTGTTTATATAAACCTAATTTCACCCCCACAATTCAAAAAATAGCTGCAGAATTAGAAAGCTGGAAATCTCTTAAGCTACCATACTTGGGAGAGCAAACTTAATTAAGATGGTCTCCTTCCCTCAACTTCTGTTCAAGCCATCCCAAATACATTATTACCTAAGGATATCCAACATTTAAATTTCCTCTTTCGACAGTTTATCTGGAACGGGAAGAAAGCGAGAATCAGACTAATAAAACTCCAACAAACAGTGAATAATGGGGGTCTGAACTTCCCAAATGTTTTATGGTACTCCCAAGCATCACAATTGAGATTTCTCCAAGACTGGTTACAAAACCAAGAGAATTATGCCAATACAGACCTAGAAAGACAATTTCTTGAAGGTGAAGATCTAACTTCATTCCTACATTTGCATATACAAGAGTTTCCCTCTTCTATTAAAGAAAACACTTTGTTCTGGTCTGTCAAAAAGCTATGGACTGGGATGAGTCATAGTCATAAAATAAATCCTTATTTCTCCCATTAGTCAATAATCCTGACTTTCAGGAGGGCTGAGCATATTATCTATTTAATATTTGGAGGGCGGGGTGTTTGGAATGTTAGTAACCTGGTTGACCATCAAAATTAGAGGCCGCTTACGTTCCAGGAGGCAGAAGAGAGGTTCCCAATTGTTGCCTCTTACCCCATCGCATATTTATTGGCCCAGCACTATATTAGATCTTTTACTAGACACTTTTCTCATAATGATTGGCACAATCTGGTTGATAAACTTCTCCAGAAAGGACCTTTAGGCCAGTATTCAATGCTCCCAATTCTACGTTTTTTTCGGGGAAACGGGCTGTTTTTATTGCGGTGAATCTGTTTGGTGTCAAAAAATCTGATTTTTTTTTCTAAGAAGGGACATGCTTTTTGTAATCATGTGCTTAAAGCACATTAATATATATTTAATTTTATTTAATTTTTACATTTTTTTTATACACTTTGGCCAGCAGGGGGCCGGGAGCCGAGAGCAGCTCATTAATATTCATTTATTCACTGCACTCTGGTCCCGATCATTACATATGCATGATCGGGACCAGGGAGTGCAGCAGCTGATGATCCCAGCCCCCTGCCAGCTCTGGGGAGGGGGGGCTCTGCCAGTGTCCTGGCAGCCCTCTTCAGTGTCAGGCGCAGGCAGGGAGACTTCCATCTTCCTGCCTGCCGCCTTCCTACAGCTCCCTAAACAGGATTCGCTGCACATTTTGTAAATGTGCATTGAATACTGCACTTAGTCTCTAAAGCCATCTCCTTTGCCTATACTTTTTTTCAAATATCTTTGGATTATTTTTTACACCCTACAGGCATAGCAAAGTGGAAAATGTATTTTAAAATCACACGTTCAAGCATATAAAATGTATTCTTCCTCAAGATACCAGGAAATGTTCTCAAACATATAACATAGAACGTACCTATCCCCCATAGACGGTTCTTAACAGGACTTTAAAATAGTAATAACTGTTGGAAATGTGGACACCAACAAGCTGACCTTTACCATTGCTTATGGCAGTGCCCATTATTTAGACACTTTTGGGTTCATATAAGAAATTTTACAATATCTGGCTTTAACTCAAGAATGGGCAATTTTTGGAACTCCACTGAATAATCTAACTATGACTAAACGCATCAGAAAACTATTGCTTGCTATTAGTACAGCAGCACGTAAAGCAATTTTACAAGTATGGGTAAAACCAGAATCACCATCGTTACAATTATTTAAGGCCAAATTATTCTACCTTTTTCGTATGGAATGGGTGGGAGTGGTTTTGGAAAGGGACAAAAAAGTCCAATTGAAGTCTGGGAAAGCTAAATCGCTACTCTATCAGCCCCGGTACGCACACAAATCCATAACCCCTTTTTTAATGAGGTATGGTATATGGCACAAATCCTAACAACAGATCCACCTATTGCCCCATGAGACATTTCTCTGTCTGGTAGGAGGAGAGTCAGGCATGGTCAAATGATTGTGATTATTATTTCTTATTTCAGCTTTTAGTAACCAACATTATCTTATTATATTAAGTTACAAGATATACAAGATGTATAGTAATGAGCACCAAAACAATGATTTCATACATTAACGCCTTTATTGACAATGTTTACATGCATTTACTTTGGATTTTTCGATTCCCCGATCCGTATGTACATTTTGCTTCAATAAAAGAAAAAGAAAAGATCTAAGTAAAGGTGCCTACACACTCTAAAAAATTTTTGACCAGTTTCCTTCATTTTGGCCATTCCGAAAGATATTGGTCAAAATATCTTTCAGTGCATATACGATGAATGACGATGCGCATACCTGCCAGTTGTTCATCAAGGTTGTTCGTCAACTGTGTATGCATCTCAATTTGGATATATTTTAAAAAAGCCTATAAACTGTAGCTAGATTTTTCGTCTTTCGTCCAGGACACTGGGTTTAAGGGAAAATTGGTCATCAATGTCTTTCAACAAAATCTGTCAAAAAAATTGTACAGTGTGTATGCACCTTTAAATATAAGGGTACCTAATCCGATTCTCAAATGAAAAGAAAAAATATATATGTATACACTGATAAATAAATATATATATATATATATATATATATATATATATATATATAGAAATAAGAGAGAATAGCGCAAGCGAGTCAAACAATGGTAAAAAGTAATTTACTCATGAATAAAAGCTCACATACATATAAGAATGCAGCAATCAGCTTGCCCGATCATCAGAGTCCTTGGACGCAGCCTTCAGGCGGAGGAAGCCGGGACTCAGTTCCCCGCCGTCGGTACTTCACTTGTTTGGACCAGGAAAACACGAGTTGTAGGGAGACAGCCCAGCCTCAACGCGTTTCGTCACGTGATGGACTTCGTCAGGACACCTGAGTCCCGGCTTCCTCGTCAATATGGGGCCAGAGTATTGAATAGAAACCAGGCACTCCATAGAGATAGGAATTTATGGGATGTGTTATGAAGATAGGCTGATATTCTCTCCATGGCCGCCACATGCCATATTTTATTCAATAGTTGCTGAAATGGTGGGGAATCTTCACATTTCCAATACTTGCCAATTAAACATCTTGCCACATTCAGAATATGTACAGACAATTTGTCTAGGGTTATTCAAGCCATCTATGGGGCAGCCAAGGAGAAAAGACGATGGTGATTTAGTTATATGGACTAGAAGAACCTGAGATAATAGATGAGAAACATCATCCCAAAACCGAGCAATCTTGGGATATGTCCTCCAAATGTGGATAAAGGTACCCTCCTCACTGCATCCTCTCCAGCATTGATCTGAAGCTGAGCTATACATTTTACGGCGGCGGGACGGAACAGGAGAGTGCATTATAATTGATATTTAGTGTACACACTAGACAATATTGTGAAAGATATCGCTCAGAAGCCCCTTTCTGAGCGATATCTTTTACAGTATCCTCTAAAATGTATTGGGATTTAAGGAAATTCATAAAAACAAGGGGAGAACATGCAAACTCGGTAGCAAGGTCCTGATGGGAATTACATTTATGATCCTGGTACTACAAGTATAAGGCAGTAATACTTAAAGTAAACAAATTCTTTCTGGAGATAAAGTAAGCATCCAAGACATGGAAACTAGGGAAGCCAATCCCGGGGCATTTTTTCAATCCCGGGATTCGGGATTGAAAAATGCTCAATCCTGGGATTCCCGGGATCCCGGGATTGGCTTCCCTAATTTGAAAAAAACGCCCCGGCCACCCTGCACATTCACAGTACTTACATTTGCGGGTGCTGGGTGGGTGGGGGAGCGTGCAGATATTGCTGGGAGCCAGGTGAGCTGCAGGTATGTCTGCTAGCCGGGTTGCTGGGAGCCGTGTATGTACGGAGGTCGGGTAGCTGGGCAGGGGGGCGGACGGGTGGTCGGGAAGCTGGGTGGGCGGTCGGGTAGCTGGGCAGGCGGTCGGGTAGCTTGGATGGGTGGATGGGTAGCTGGGCGGGCGGGTAGCTGGGTAGCTGGGCGGGCGTGCACTGTGCTGGACTGATAAGGTGTTTTGAGCCAGGTTGCTGGGCGTGTGGGCGGCTGTGTGGCCTGCGCAGCGTGACAGCTGACCTCATCACGCTGCGCAGGCCGCACACCGGGTATGGGAGAAGCCGGGCAGCATCTGAGCGAGTGCTCAGACGCTGTCCGGAATTAGATCCCGGGATTGGCCACCCTAATGGAAACCCACATCATCCCCCGATTAAATAAATTCAAAACAACTCCATCAGCAAAAAAGTTATGGTGACCATGATTTGGGACTGCAAGGGCATGCATCTTGTAATACATCACCAAGGGAGAATGCTGTTATTCCTGCTATATAATTGGTTGTGGAGCGCATTTAATCGAAAATGTTCTGGATTGCTGCGGATAGGCATCGAATTGCTGCACGATTTTGCCAGTCAATCACACGCATCAGATGTCTGGTTTTACCATTGGGGAGGTACTTGGGTACTTGTGTATTATCACGGCGCCCACGATGTTCATCTTAGTACATCGCATCGCATTGCATGCGATATAACCGCATGCGATGCGATCCGATTTTTAATTGTACAAGCACATTGATGGGTGCTTTCAATGTTAAATGCACCCCCATTGTCAACGCCACCCCCACTATCAACGCCAATCTGAAGCGTGGCGAGCGCAGCGGTACGCATCCTCCGACCTTTTCATACCCCCACTATCCATGTCGGCGCGAGCACGAAGCGTGGCGAGCGGGCGCGGATGACTTCACATGTATTCCGCGTCCCCTCGCAGGCTTTGGGCGCGGTGGCTCTCTGCACTCGCCACACTATCTAAAATCAACTTCACGATGACGTGGATAGTGGGGGTATGAAAAGGTCGGAGGACGCGTACCGCCGCGGGGCATTTAACATTCTGGGGGCATTTAACATTCTGGGGGCATTTAACATTCTGGGGGCATTTAACATTGTACACTGTTATATTGTTTCTATCTCTTTCTGTAACCCCCTGCTGTCCACTAGGGACTAAATACATTATTAGGAGACTCTATCTCCTTATTTCTTAATTTATACTCGAGTCTTGGCTTTTATTCGCATTTAGCAAAAAAAGTTTAATAAGGACATTATCCTTAAAAGGTGTACTCAATTTGGGTACTAAGTACTGCGAAGGGATACCGCTTCATAGGTATCGGTATAGCGTGTACTATACACGGACAAGGTTTGCTATGCTGTGCTACGCTTTGTTCGCACGTAGCTAGGAATAAAGGGTTAGCAGTTTACGGACAAAGTACGTAAACTGCGCACTTCACTTGTTATCCATCTGGTCATATTTATATCGACATTGATAATTGGGAGCACCCATCAGGGTGCTTGTACAAATAAAAATCGCATGTGATTGCATTGCATGCCATTTGCTGGCATGCGATGCGATATTTAATTGTACATTTTTCCGTTTTTGACATGAAAATCGCATGCCATCGCATACCTTATTTAGTGGTATGCGATGGGCGCCGTGATAATACACATGAACTTGTCCTTCCTCCGTACAGCCCTAACCTGGTACTGAGCTTTTTTTTTCTTTGAACCATTAAATAAGAACCTAGGTTCAAGACCATTTGTAACCAACAATGAAGTTCAGCAAGATGTCATGTCTTGGCTTCAGGGGGCATGATACTTCTTTCTTCTATTCCACAATAGATGCCTTGTACCTCTAGAACAGATGCTTAAGTGTGGAAAAGCAATCTGTAAATAATCAATAATCTGTACTAAGGTCATAAATGTGATTATTTCTCTTTCTCTCTCTCTCTATATCTATCCCTTTATCTAGATAGAGAGATAGATAGATAATATATTATACTATTATATATGTACGAGTTGAATACATACGCAATCAGAGGTCTTTTTACTTCATTTATTTAACCACGCTCATATGTTTTTACTAGTGTTGGAGGGAGGGGGACAGTATCTAGAGAGATTTGGAAGTTTTGCAGTTGCTGGTAGAATAAAGTAATCGTGCCACTAGAGTACTTGCTATTATGATACAGAGGGTTGCTTTACAAATGCATAACAAATGCTCTATTCATGGCTTCCCTCTAAAGGCCCCCACACACTAGAACGATTTTTTGTCCGATTTTCAACTAATTTTTATCGATAATCGGCAATAATGGATCGATTATTGCCGATTATCAGTAAAAATCGGCCGATTATTGCAGATTATATATCGGACGATCAGTTGGAAATTGGACAATCGTCCCAAAAATCTTTCTAGTATGTGGGTGCCTTAAATTTACAATTGGCATCACCTGTGTTAAAACACCTTTCTTATCACTTAACCTGTTCAAAGCAGGGGATGGCAATCATATATTAAGAGGGAAGTCCAGGAGCAGAGCATTGTGTACCTCCTGGCTTAACGTGATGAAAGTTATTAATACACCTCATGTATATAATCGGTTATAAATGTATACATTATAACACAGCTTCCAGAATAGCCAGAAAAATGGAATCACTGCAGGCAACCAAAACATGATGAGACTACTGTGAGGCAGTACAGTTGTATCTAATGTTAAACACCTGTATCCTTGTAAGGATATACAAAATAATTAGCCTGTCAAGCTGCGGCAGTGGTTGAATCAATAATGTGATAGAAAAAATTGTATGTATTAAACATCAAGCACTGTTGCTCCCTTATGTTATTGATTACATGGAAATTATTTATATGTATGAATTAAAATTCCAAACCGCACCACTTTAATTTTTTGTACAGTACTTGAATAAAAAAAAATTCAGCTCTAGTAAAAACTAATATCAAATGCAACATATTGTTCATATATTATTCTGTCAAAATTGTTCAGTGCCAAAAAGTCATCCACAGGTCTGACACATAAACATCAACTGCAAATTCTGAAGGTTTATATAAGGTATTTGCTACAGAGATCAGTGTTGCACTGAGTGCCTAAATTATTAAACAAGCCTTGTATTTTTCAGATCGTTTGAAATACGAGTCCAAAGTAACGAAGTCTAGCAGTACGCCAATGAATAATGATTTTTGCCCTACAATATCAGGTAAGGACAAATGGAAGTAGAATAAAATCAATGGAATTTTTTGTATGCATCCACTTTTGAAGTTTATATATGACAGTTATGATAGTTACATCAGACAAAACATTAGATTTCTGCAAAACCATTTTCCCATAAATTGTAAGCTTACAAGCAGGGCCCTTATTCTAATTTTATTACTGTTTTCTTTCCAGCTGTAAAGCAGTAATTTGCTGGCATTATATAAATGCTAATAAATATACTCTAGTTAAAATGATAAAATTATTTGTATATATATTTATATATAACATTAGTAAAGAGACATGACTCTGTTCTAACCCGCCACCTCTCTACTGTCCCCCTGTGCTTGGTTTGTCTGTTTTCCTTAGTAGTTAGAGATGGGACAAGCTTGCACAATCATTATTTAGATTACTATAATATAAATGTGTGTAATTAAAAAAAAAGTATTTATCTATAGATTGATTTTTATTTCTTAATTTAAAAACAAATCTAAAAAATATCCGCACTAGACCGTCAATTACAAATGTCACTATTATAGTGATTAGGGGTGTAGACCATATACAATAATGTGCACAGATGGGTTAAGATTAAAAAATGAGACGGCGTGAATTCCTAACCTGCTTACCTATGCAATTTACATGACATACTAATAGCTACCGCACAGTCTCTCGGCTCTGCAGTCTGATTCTGATTATGCAGACACTGACGCGTCAAAGTATTATGTCTTTTTACAGTTGACATTTTGTTTATATGGTATGCCACGTTTAATTTCCCACTTCAATAAGGCTTCCCTAGCGGCTAGGGCTATATGATACCAATTCTATCGCTTATAACAATCACCACTTTATGCCCGGCTTTCATGTATGTTACCACTGTGGGCCTTATTCTAGTTCACTCTTTCTGACAAAATCCTTCTTAGATGGACAAAACCATGTGTACTGCCGGTGGGGAAGATGTTACTTGTGCAGAGAGAATTAGATTTGGGTGGGGTTTTACTTTAAAGTGAGATCTATATTGCAGTGTAAAAATAAAGCAGCCAGTATTTACCCTGCACAGAAACAAAATAACTCACCAAATCTAATTCTCTCTGCACATTTTACATCTGCCCCCCTGCAGTGCACATGGTTTTGTCCATCTAAGAAGGATTTTGTCAGAAAGAGTGAACTAGAATAAGGCCCTGTGTCTCATGAATAGCAGTGTATAATATCTCTTATTTTGCACACTATGTAATTGTTACCTTTCTAGATAATTTGCAGTTTAGTATGTTATAACTGATACCCTTTAAACATGATGTTAATTTAAAAAAAATTATGTTTTTTGATTTGTCGCCAGTTTTTGAAGGCGACAAACACTCTGGCCCTAGTTCTAGGGCTATTTCAGTTAACCCTTTTGTATGTTTTTATAGTTTTTCCACCCTTTGTTTTCTAATGTGTTCCCCATGTTTTAATGTTCCTGTTGCCCTCCCCCTCCCCTTGCAGTCCGTCTATAAGCCATATCTTTATGACCTGAGATTTAATTATGTTTACATTTTATTCCTTGAATGTTCATGGCCTCAACTCCCCAAACAAGAGACATCCGGCATTGAAAACGTTTCATAGAGAGAAAGCCAGAATAGTTGGTCTACAAGAGACTCATTTTACAGCAAATGTCCCCCCGGCTTTACCCAATTCCTGCTATCCTAGGGGTTATGATATCTCAATCATCAGACAAGGATGGGCGCTGTGTGATTTTAGTGGGTAAACTAGAGGATAAATTACCTACAATTGTCTCCTTATATGCCCCTAATTCTGGCCAGATTCCCTTCTTACGTAAATTGTTCGACAAGAAATGCCATGTCGTTATTATGGGAGATTTTAATTTAGTCCCAGATGAGCGACTAGACAAATCCATACCATTAGATAATGGGTCACATCAGCAAAGACCCCTATCCCCCCTGAACCGCTTGCTTGCAGAATTTGACCTTTATGATGTGGGGCGGGTCAGATCCCCCTCAGTTAAAGACTATACCTTGTGCACAACTCCTGACTTAACTCTTCTAGATAAATGGACCCTCCAGCATACTTCCAGAACGTCTATTACCCCAGTGGTATGGTCAGACGACTCGGCTGTGACCTGGTCGTGGAATCTACATCATTCCAAAATGCCACTCCTCCCTTGGAGACTACCAGACTACATACTCAAAAATATATATAGCTTCGGCTTCCTATCACTAATTATTAACACTTAGTATATCACTGGCATGCCGCGCTGGGCTTCCCAGCTTATGATGGTTTTTTGGGGTGCCGCACCCTGCACCTAGATATAGCGCTAGGGACCCCCAATATACAGAGAAGCCTTGACGCGGCTTGGGGTCATGCGCAGGTATATGTAACCAATATCTCTGAATTCTATTATCATGTAGTGTTCTAGATTGGTTACTAGCATTGCTCAGTGTGCTGAGGGAAAAAATGTCTTGTTTTACTTACCCAGTATTTAACCCCTCCCTCATGCACCTGGGAAATGCTACTGAACTAATTGAGCATCTACCACTATCTGTATGTACATACTCAAAAACCCTGAAGCTATTATAACTATTACTGAGGCCCTAACATCCTACTTGGCTAACAACTCACCCCTAGACACATCCATACCCACACATTGGTGTGCCCTGAAAGCTGTTGTAAGGGGAATAATCATTCAAACAGGAGCCAGACTTAAACAACAATACCTACAAAAACAGGAAGACCTGGAGTGTCGCTTGCTCCAGGTTGAATCTCTAAATCGATCACAACCATCTCGCCCACTGAAACGGGAATTAGTTTTCCTCCGTAATCAACTCCAGGTGCTATTTTTTACAGCATATGAAGTATGCCTATGATAAATTACAACAGAAATTTTACTCTCTTGGAAACAAATCCGGTGCCCTTCTTGCCCATAAACTAAGACTACGCCACACTAGAAATAGAATAAAACACATTCAAACCCCTGACGGTAAGAAACGTCTTAACCCTACGGACATAGCGGAAGCCTTTGCTAACTATTATAAAAAGCTATATAATTTTAACTCAGACATGGACACCTTGCAGCCCACTCCCTCTTTATTACACTCCTTTTTACAGACCCTCCCTCTTCCGAACCTATCCCCCGCGACACTTGACTCTCTTAACACACAATGTTCCGAGGAAGAGATAAAGTCGGTAATCCAGTCTCTGCCCCCTGGAAAGGCCCTTGGCCCAGATGGCTAAACTAACTCCTTTTACAAAAATTTGCTTCAGAACTACTATCCCTTCTTACTCCACTATATCAACATGCAACTGATAGTGGCATGTTCCCAGAGAAAATGCTACACGTGCAAATAATTACTATTCATAAACAGGGCAAAGATCTCTCCCTCTGCTCAAATTATAGACTGATAGCCCTGCTCAACATCGACCTTAAAAACTACTCTAAACTAATAGCCAATAGACTAGCCCCCTTAAATCCCCAAATTATTCACCCGGACCAGGCGGGATTTGTACGAAGCAGGCAATCAACAGACAACACAAGACTGTATTTGACCAGGCTGAGTATGTTGCGAAAAGAAGTGAGGAGGCTATCTTCCTTGCCCTTGATGCCGAAAAAGCTTTTGACAGGCTCCTATGTGGGGAAATTATATGGAAAATTGGATTAAGAGATGGTATATTGCAGGGGTGGCCAACCAACCCGAGGCAGTGAGCCAAAAAATAGGTTACGATAAGACAAAGAGCCGATACATGCAAAAAAATACATGCCTTAATTGGCCTCTGCTGGGGCGCAGCCAGGAGAGTTCAGGAAAAGAGGGCAGGTGGAGGAGAAGAAAGTGGTTAAAATGGCGCCAAAGACATTATTTTGATGAATACTTTTTATAATATCCTGCTTTTGTAGCCCACTCTATAACTGTAAATGGCTATTTACATAATCATTACATGCCAATAAAATGCTAGTGCTAGCAGTTCCTACATACAGACATACCAGTGATTTATAACTTGTGATAAACCCCTCAACACTGAAGTCTGCAGCACATCTCATGTTACAGGCAATCTGCAGACACTGACTGGCACACTCCTGTCTTTACCATGCTGCTGCTATTACCCTGTATGCATTACTGAGGGGTATGCACTGTGCAGACATTGGCTAAACTGCACAGTGTACACAAACAGGACACTGACCTCTGAAAACGGGCATTGCTTAAGTGATGTGAGGAGGGGGCTTTTCCTGCAGCTCAGGAGACATGTGAGTAGTAATGCTTTTAAGCAGGCTGGCGAGACGGGACAAAGGGAGGAGGAGGAGCAGGGGTGGAAGACCAGATATGATTGACTGAGACTCAAGAGAGCTCTCTCTTCACAAGTGCTGCCCGGCTGGCTGGACAGTGGACTCCAGTCCCCTCTCTGTCACACCCAGCGGTGACTCGCTCTGCTGTGGGAGGGACTTATGCAGATCTCTTCACTCCAGCATGATTACGCACAGGCAGAGCAGCTTGTGGCCGGGAGATGCCGGTGAAAGGGGTTGATTGTGCGAGCCGCAGCTTAGTAAGTAAAGAGCCGCGGGTTGGCCACCCCTGGTATATTGTCTTAGATTCTAGCATTAAATAGCTCTCCAACAGCATCTGTCTTTAGTAATGGATTCTCTTCATCTTCCTTTAAGATCTCGAACGGAACTAGACAGGGTTGTCCACTGTTGTCCCTAATGTGTGTGCTGGCTATAGAGCCCCTAGCTAGCGCAATACGCCAATCGATAGGGTTTCCGGGTATACAGATGGGGTCTTCCACCCACAAATTGAGTCTGTTTGCAGATGATGTTTTATTATTTATTACAAAACCAGCAACGTCTCTACCTATAATCCACAAGATTATAGAGGACTTATGGTGCAGCATCATTTTATAAACTCAACACCACTAAAACAGAAGCATTGCCATTTAATATAGATAACTGTAAACTCTCCCAGTTTAAACGGCTCTATAAATACAATTGGAGATCCGATTCTGTAGTATATCTTGGCATTCTCATCCCTAATGACCTTTCCTCGACTGAAGATCTCAATTATAAACCACTTCTAGCTCAAATAGACCAACTATTAAAGAGGTGGATGAGTCTAGAGGTCTCGTGGATGGTAGACTAGCCGCATTTAAAGTGGATGTATCTTTTTCGCTCAATACCATATCTAGTTCCCCAGAAGGTTATCAGTCAAATATAATCAATTATTCTTAGATATATATGGAAGAAGAAGCCCCCCAGAATAGCATATTCACGACTTAATGGGTGGCTTGGCGGTGCCAGATTTGAGGAGGTAACAATTGGTGAGCTTAGTGGCCCAGAACTGCGACTGGTCTTTACCATCATACTAAACCTTGGGTAGACCTGGAGAGACAAATGTATCCCCGCCTCTCCTTACTTAATTTACTGTGGATCACAGCTCAACAAAGGCCACTAGCCATATTCCCAGTGCGATCAAAAATTCATTGAAAGCATGGGATGAGGTCTGGATTGTCTTAAAGAAGGTCTCCCTACTCACTCGATCCCTATCACTACGGGCCCTCTCGGCTCTAATCCCAGACTTGACTCTGACTGGCTGGATCTCCTGAGGTATTGCTAGCATTGCAGATTTGGTAGATGGTATCAGGATTACCCCTTTCTCGACACTACAATCTCACTATAAACTACCCCCTACAGCAGGCATTCCCAACCACGGTCCTCAAGGCACACCAACAGTGCATGTTTTCTAGATATCCAGGCTTGAGCACGGGTGACTTAATTAGTATCTGAGGGATTCTGATTAAACCATCTGTGCTGAAGCCTGGATATCACAAAAACCTGCACTGTTGGTGTGCCTTGAGGACTGTGGTTGGGAATGCCTGCCCTACAGAGCTATTCTCTTACAATCACATTGTCCACTGGATATCAAGCTCACTTCGCTCCTCGGGTCCACTGCTCCTACCACCCCCTGATATCATGTCTAGGATCACAACTGGTAACACTAGGGGCACTATTAGGTTTTGGTACTCTCTATATAATAGTGCAGAATTAGACACTAAATCACCCTCGCAATTGAAATATGAGTCTGACCTGAACCTCTCGTTCACGCAAAAACGGTGATAATCAATGTGGCTGTGATCTCATGCAATGTATAAGTGCAGTTATCATGTAGAGATGCACTTTAAACTTATACATGGGCTCTACTTCACACCAGCCCAAGCTACACAAGATTTGTCCGTCAGTCTCCAGGTACTGTTGGAGGGACTGTGCAGAGATAGGTGATAGCTTCCATATCTTCTGGTCCTGCCCCATGATTTGCCAACTATGGAGAGACGTATTTACATTTGCTTCTAAGATCCTGAGAAGCCTATGTCACCCTCATTAGCCCTTCTCCAAATATATCCAATGCGATCCATACCACAGCCAGATACCTCCTTGGACATATACTAATAGCCACTAGAGCAGCGATAGCACAGAATTGGAAAAATCCAAGCCCCCCACCCCTTGCGAAGATTATCCGAAAAATACATTATGCATACCACATGGAAACCGCAGGTTTATCACATTCTTTAAAGGCCAACTCTCCAAAAGCCGAATGGCTTAGTTGGCATGAATACTCCACCTCTAGGGAAGGGCTTGATACGATGCTTGAACCAAACTAATCCAGTATAGAGCTGTTTGCTTTACTCCTGTACTCACCAAGCCTTGCTGTTTAGACAGATTGTATACTCTGCTTTGTGTATTACAGTTTAAACTTTTTTACTGTTGTTCTGATGTATTATATTCGGACTCTGATTATATTTGGACTAGCTGATTTTTTTTAAATGCTTTAATACCGTTTTATCCCTTTACCAGGCTTGGTACATCTGCCTGATTGTCACTAATTTAAGTGTACAATTGAATTCTGATGCATATTGTTTTCCATCCTACTTTTCACCTATCTATTGCATAATCTAGTCTAGCAGTTACTGTTCCCTTAGGTAACCTACAGTATTTCCTAATTATTTAGATTTACATCTGTTCATTTAGTGAAAACCATTGGCATACAGTGACAGTGCCAACTGCTTTTATAAGGCCTGTACATTAATCTATAATAGCTGACTGTTTTTTTTACTAGTGTCAACTTTTATTCTACAGTAAATCAGGTTAATGACTACTCGCAGAGTGATTTATCTGTGTTTTCTTCTCTTCCAGCAGATGAATTCCAGGCTGTATCTGGGCTATGTGACTCCAATAGTGCTATATCTGAAGATGCCTTATTTAGGGATAAATTAAAACATATGGGAAAATGTAAGTTCTATCTATCTATCTATCTATCTATCTATCTATCTATCTATCTATCTTCTTTTCCCTAATGGTTTAAATAGAATAATATACAGATCACAAAAAATATCAAATCACATACTGTATCTTCTACTTGCTGCAGTCCTATTTCAGCCATGCCTAATAGATATGATTGCTTACTATACATGCATGCATTTCTTATGGTATATGTCAGAGAGAGTCCTCTTCATATTTGCCTCCGCTTTTCAGCAGTGGCTTAAGTTTGTCCCAGTTGCCCAGTGGAAAGATAAATATTGGTGCCCCTCCCCACCTCATATACATTTATGTATGTATTTATGTTTATAGAACCCACAAATCTGATACTCCAGATACTCAACTAGCTCAAAGGAAGGCCAGTTTTATAGCTTCTCTAACGAGCAACCCCATTTTCAGCTGTGCTAACATAATTGCTCAAGGATTTTCAATGGTTTTCTAATCATCTATTAGTTGTCTAACGCGCTTAGCAAACACAATGTACCATTCGAACATTGGAGTGTTGGTTGCTGGAAATGGGCCTTTATACACCTATGTACATATTACTTAAAAAAACAGACATTTGTAGATACTGTACTATATAGTGTATAGTGTATTTCTGATTCATTTGATGTTATCTTCATTGAAAATTGCTTTTCTTTCAAAACTAAGGACATTTCTAAGTGATCCCAAACATTTGTGTATGTATACATTGTTACTTTGCACCACATTTTTAACATTGTTATTTATTTTAAACAATACATTACTTAGCACCTGTGACCTGCCTCAATGCAGAGAGACACCTTAATGATAGAACTATTTGCTCTTGCGCTGTAAGTCTGCTTATAATTCTTAGTTAAAAACCATTACTATTAGGCAGAGCTATGTAGTGTAGTAACGCCAGATAGCTAGAATTTGAATACTTTACATGCAGGAGCAAATAGCACAAACAGTAAGGTATCTGCTTCTAGTGAAACAGGTCATGGGTTCTAATAAAAGCTGTGACACTTGCAAAAATAATGTTTAGAATAAAGAGTTTGACTTCTATTGTCCTACAAGGAGGGGGAGTCAGCGACAGAAGAGGTTTAAACAGCTTTTAATTAAGTGATTGAAACTCGCAGGGGAGAAGCGATGCCCCCTTTGGGAGCAGGAGCCCAGCAGCAGATGACTCTATTACCTCCCAGTTGTTGCCTTTCAGTTTCCACTCACCACCTATTTGTGTAATACCCCTTATCCACCAGACATATTATCCAGGTTTTTGAGGGGACAGCCTGGTTTGACATTGTGGTGTAAATGGGTCTAAGAAAAAGATCACTGGTCTACTTATCCTGGAATCTGAGCATGGTACCGACCACAAGATGGTAAGGTGGTGACCCGGGTTATTTAACCCATGTCATGTTAAAAGCTTCTGATTGTTTGTGTATGCAAAAGCCTGCCCCAAGTGAGTGTCTGAATAACAGTGGCAGGGCACACATGGGTGCAACACATACTGTATGCAGTGTGAACCCGGGTCCAGGGTGCAGTTTAAAAGGGGACTGATGCAGGATAGAACAGTGTTTGAGAACCTGACTCAGACCTACAATTTTATTGGAAAAGGGGTATAAATGGAGAGTTTATCCTGGCTTTTTATATTTAAGGGACTTATTGTTGGTAGGTTTTATTCTTGTACACAGCTATCTGGTGGGAGCATTGTACTTCTAAATTAACTAGTTTGTATGTACTGTAGGTGCCAATTATGGAAGGGGCTGTTGGTCTAGGCATGCTTTATATTTCATTTATATATTAAGAATAGCAGAAATGAAGGAGACATGGCATTTTCTAGCTAAATTTGTTTCCAGCTGAAAACCATATCAATAGTCTAACAAAAATGAGAATAAATGTTTTTTCTACGTAAAGTCACACCTCAACCTTAATGTCACTCTTCCTATGTTTTTTAATGCTCTCCGTGGAATGCCAGGCTCTGACATCGGGATCCCAACTGTAAACTGCCCAAAGGTCGGGATTCTGATTTACGGGGGGCTATTCTCCCTTGTTGGGGTTCACGACTCCCATAGAGGTAGAATTGAACCTGTGGCGAGTGCAGCGAGTCACCGAGCCCGCATATTGGCAAGTGCAACAAGCCTTCAAGGGACTTTGTTGGACTCCTCCCCCCCTCCTCCCTTGGAGTACCGGCAGTTAGGATTCCAATGTTTGAATCCCGACTCAGAATATCACAGCTAAGTGTCACATGGTGTGCGGGACAAAGGATGCAGACCTGCCATTATGACCTTTGTCACCACCTAGGTACAAAATGCCCTGCTGAAGTCTTCTTACCTAAGTTATGTATTGTGTATTATTAGCAGTAATGGAACACAAAATTCTATGAACTATATAAAGGCACCATGCTGCAACGTTATGCTTATATGTGGACATTTTATTTCCAGAGGACTTCTAACATATTTTGTATTTTGCTGTAAGAAATAAGTGATCCTATATTATATATTTAAACTGGCACATCTTTCTACAGCTTAAGTTGTCTTTTTGTGAAAGAAATAGCTGCTACAAAGATAAGCCAGCAGATGGCGATCATGTTTGGTTTTTTTGAGCTGCACTTTTACTAAATTAGAGTGATCTAGTTTCTTTAACGTTCAAGCGATTCTACACCTAATTGACATAGTTGACAGTATAAGATTTAGTTGTGGGTGTATTTAATTGTGCAGATGTTTCATTAGTGGTGGTACCCAGGCCCATCCTCTCTGAGAGATCAAGCTTGTCAGTCATGCTGTAACTCTCCTTTCCCATAAGAGATGTGGCTTAGTTTTGTATATGATATAGTAGCCCATGTATACCCAGCTGATTACTTATTATGTATGTAGAATTTGGCGTGCACCAAAAAAAGCAGTGTTTTTGTAGTATAGAGGCAGAGGAACACACAAGTCATCAGCCATGCTGTGTGTCATTTTGGTGATGTCACCAGGCTCAAAAGTAGCAGAGCTGGAAAGATTGCAAAGACAAAGCCCAATCATTATGCTTTCATCTTCGAACAGGCTATGCATACTAACACAATGGTGTGTAATATGTGTCTCAGATTAATGCATGTGCATACAGTATATCAGCATGTACTTATTTAACATGTGCATATTTTAGCTTCTTGCCTGTATCAGCATTTCTGCAAGATCATATTTTTCTCATCTTGTGCATGCAAAACAGAAAAAGGAATCCTGTGCTCCATAGCAGCATGTTTGTAAACTGAATATACAGATATACAGTACTGTATGTCTATTTAAGCTTTGGGGTTTTATGATTTACATTTTGTCCAGAGGGTAGAAAAGCTGGTGTGTGTAAAAGGTCCCATAAATCCCTGTGCAATGCTGACATGTTTGCACTGCCCGGCTGCCGGCCTCTTTGTTAGATATAGATCCGGCTGCTACACATCAGCCGGATGGGGCTCTGTGAAAGGACCCTACATCTTATAATAATCATTAGAATCCTGGCATGGCAAATATCTGTCTGGTCAAACCAGCACTCCGCTGGCTATCAAATTACCCCCATATCACACTAAAGGGCTGCTTATAGGGGATTATGCTTTGTATGCATGAATCTCACAAATCATAATCTTTATGATGTGTGCCGGCATCTGGGCTAATAGGATACCCCTCAGCATACCTATTAGCAGGGCCGAATTAACAATGGGCCTTATGGAGCTACAGCTCCAGGCCCACTCTGCAAATAGGACCATTTTATAGCTGAGGGCCGGGGATTTCCAACGAGCCCGGTCCCGCTTCGCTAGCCCCCCAGGAACCGGAGATACCACCAGGCAAAACTGGAACGTTTTCCCCATAAAATAACATGGGACCCGCTAATTCCGATCCCCACCCGGTTCCAATGGCTGTCATTTCCCCCACCGGCATCGAGGTTGATCTCAGTTGGACCCAAATCTCTAGGCCTTCAATCTGGTCAATATGGGTTCATTGTTTCCAGAGATATTGCGATCTTTTCATTTCTGAAATGTAATTTCATGGCTGTTCATGTTGTTTGAGGGCAGATTTCTTTGGAACCAAAGGGCTCAGTTTCACAGGACTAAAATCATTTGAAGCCCACTCAAAAGTGCTTCAATATGATACTGGTCTTATGTAAATGGGTCAGTTGTTTCCGAAGATATAGTTGGTTGGTTCGTTAAAGAAGGGGTGGTTTTCTCTCCCCCTCACACCAGAAAATGCAGGGACTAGGCTGGTGTAAAAGGGGCCAGCCCGGGAATGTCCCTGCATGATCCTGGGACCATATTCCTTTATATGTCCCTCCATTTTCTGGCGTGAAAGGGATTCACACTATTATTTCAAATAGCCAGGACCTGCAGTGCTCTGAGTAAAACTTGGCAGCCCCTGCTCTCTGCCCTGCTGGCGGTCATTTCTTCCCAGTGGCGGCTGTCCCCCAGTTACTGCGAGCATGTATTTCCCCTTGGCAATGAGCATGTAATCCCACATGGCAACGAGCATGAAACCCCTAGCAATGAGCATGTAGGTAAGCAGCACTTATGTAGCATAATTTATAATAGGCATTATGGTGTTTGGCATAATATGTAATGCACATTATGGTGTGTGGCTTAACATGTAATGGGCATTATGGTGTAAATTTTTAATGCGTGCCTTTGGCGCACATTATAATAGGCATTATGGTGTTTGGCATAATACGTAATGGACATTATGGTGTGTGGCTTAACATGTAATGGGCATTATGGTGTAAATTTTTAATGCGTGCCTTTGGTGTACAATGCCCCTGTTTATGAGGCATATTGTGCATTATTGCTCAATCCGTTTGGTGTAGTGTGTATTTCGGCTCAATCCATGTGGCAAAATGTGAATTTTGGCTCATTCCATGTGGCATAATATGTCAGAGGCAAGTACAGTATAAGGGGGTTACTATTGTGTTGCCTGATTTGTATAAGGGGTATATGGTGTGGTAAACTTAGGTGACCGCATAAAAGGTGCTGAAATGTTGTCTATCAAGTTTTGGCTTTCAGTATATTTTTTATGACTGGAGTGCCGCCTCACCCTGCAAGTATCTTAGGACATCGGCATCCTGCGGGTATACCTTTGGAGGGCACCGGTCCAATATATCTCCCTGCATTTTTCTTATGCCAGCCCCTTGCCTTTTCCAGGCATATATATAATTAGTTGAAAGTATTTACACAAATAGAGACACACCCATGAGCAGACCACCCAAAAAGAACACCGGTCATGCCCCCACATTATTATTGCACATAATAGACCCTTGATAATTTTCAGCTCCAGGCCCATTTAGACCTTAATCTGGCACTGCCTATTAGCAGGGTTAAATTAATGCTGCTATAGAATACCCACCTCTTAAATACTAATATAATCAATATGTATTCGTATTATTAGTATTAAAAAGAAGAGGAATGGTACAGTTGAAGTAGATACATTGGAATGCCTGTTCACGGAGAACATATGCAGGGGTCACAGGTGGGCACTCCACTTAGTAAAACACAGTCCCGGTGCCAGGCACATAATGGTTGATAATAAAAAGCACTTTCCCCCCACGACGTGAGGAAAGGAGCCGGCACACGGAGTTGAAGAATAGGTGATTTAATAAGTCCGCATCATGTAGACAGTAACAGCTGTATTACCCAACAGCCGTTTCAACTGACCCCTGATGAAAACTGCCTGTGAGCAGTTGAAACGGCTGTCGGGAAATACAGCTGTTACTGTCTACATGATGCTGACTTATTAAATCACCTATTCTTCAACTGTGTGCTGGCTCCATTCCTCACGTCGTGGGGGGTAAGTGCTTTTTATACACGGAGAACAAGACAGGGTAGTTTTATGGAAATTATGTATACATTTGCTTGGTAGATTTAGAAATGAAAACATATTTTCTTATGAAACTGGTAGAGCAAAGCCATGAAAAGGGGACTGGTTATAAAGGAAGGAATCACCTCCCACTTAAAGAAAGTTCTATGTGTCTAAAGGCCCCACACACTAGAACGATGTTTTGTCCGACTTCCGACCGATCGTCCGCTATATCGGCCGATTTTTACCGATCATCGGCCGATTATTGCTGATTATCGTTAAAAATCGGCCGATATATCGGACGATCGGTCGGAAATCGGACAATCGCCCCAAAATTCGTTCTAGTGTGTGGGGGCCTTTAGATTTGGCACTCAAGGACAATATATTGCCTAGGTGCGGTTGGGTTGGATCCAGCTCACCTGTATCATTGTGATACACAAAGCACTAAACACTCTACCTCTAGTCCTCCCTGCTTGAAGACTCATGGTATGATTTCCTTCACCCCAAGTGTCCGTGATGTATACCTGATGGCTGGTTGGATTTTTTTTCTTCTCCATGGTTGGAATTCCTTCACACATATAGTCAATATATCATAGTTGTTGTTACAGTAGTACGTACATTGTAATATATGTATAGTATCACTGTTTATGTTATGTTCCTATGAACCTGTGCCCAGTAGCTGTCAGTATAGTCTATTGCCTGCTGTATGGCTGAGAGAACATTTCCATTGTTCCAGATGACTGTGTTATTTGCTTATTGCAGCCAACAGACAGTTACCTAGGAGCCAGTAGACACAAAACCACCTAATGAAAATATTAAATCAATCTGTTTATTTATTATGCTCCTTAAAAAGAATAGCCTCAGTATGCCACATCATTTCATCACTGAGTGACAAATCGCATGCTGTAGTGGGAAGTGCAAAGAAAAAGAATTGCTCACACTCAGCAAAACATACATTAAAGTGAATGCTGAAGTGTCATCCATACAGTGAAACATCAGCAAGTGTTACAATCCTGGTAGGAGGTCATGGCATAGAATATGATGGGGCCCATACAGTATATCTATTAGTGTTAAAACTCATTCGGCCTGATTCAAATGTTTGCTGGCTGTCTAAGCACCCCTGCGCGCCCGTCGGCAGTATTCAAATGTTTCTGCCGACAGATGTGCAAACATCATTTCAGCTAGTTACCACCGTCCATCACAGTACTGAGTGGGGAAAGACTTGCAGGGTGCTGCAAAGACCATGAAAGATTCAGAGGGGTGAGACAGAGAGGGGATAGAATTGGGCAGGAGGAGTTGTGGTACAAAGACTGCTACTGTAGCTCTGGCCAAGTTCAGTCCAGCTTATAATAGCATGGAGATGAAGAAAAAAATGTGTGAATTTTCATCTGTGCAAGAGCTGTATGTGGGGAAAAAGTAAAGTGTGTTTTTCCACATACAGAGGCAGCGTCATATTTTCTTGAGCTAATCAGTTTATTTTAGATTAAAAAGTTGCTAAACTGGTAACTTGCCTTTAGGCCTGTGATGCTGTTATCTGGCTTTGCTTAGTGGTGAAAGTGACAAAATGGGTAATGGGTGCAATACTTATAGAGAGAGTTGTAATGATTTAGTGATTCTTTTCTAATTTTAGATCAGACCATTTTTGGTACCCATTATCTTAAGCTGGCTACAAACCAATATATGGCTTATCCATTGAACACTTGATATATCGTATGTCCCCCGATATGTCTGTGAATTACATTGTCCTGTGCTAGTTATAGCCAAATAGGTAACTGCCCCTACATGGGGTGCAGTGACCGACATCTCATCTGCTCACCCTTTTTCGATCTAAGGCAGGGATAGCCAACTCCAGTCCTCGAGAGCTAGTAACAGTTGATGTTTTGCAGGTCTCCTCACAGTATTGTAAGTGACGTAATTAGCTCGACCTGTGGATCATTTATAATGTGTCAGTCAGTAATACGTGCACCTGTGTCCCACCTAGGTGATCTAGAAAACGTGAACTGTTAGTAGCTCTCAAGGACTGGAGTTGGCTACCACTGTTCTAAGGCCTGACACATTGGACAGATGATTACTAAGTGCATAGTGCAGTTCTGGTGTGTACCCAGCCTATGACTTGGGTAGTTTGGAAGCACTGTCTGATGGGAAAAGTAGTGCGGATATGGATCATTCTTTTTAGTAGAAATTGATTAGATACATGGGTGTTTCTACTCTTGTACCCACATGTGAAAACATAAGTTGACATTTAGGGTGTATATTTACTGAAGCTTCTAAAAGTGAAGTGAGGATGTTGCCCATAACAACCAATCAGATTCGGTATATCACTGCTCTATTGAATACAAGAAATTAATAGATTGATTAATCTAAATGTACTTTCCCATAATCCATTAATTTCTTACATTTTGATGAATTTCTAAAGGATATAAATGAGCTGGTATCCACTGTTCTATTTCACTTAAGGCAGTATATGTTTCATCTTCGATATCATCTGTCACCGATATTCACAGGGATAACTGACAATTCTTCTGTGTAAAGTAGCACAGAGCATTTTCACAGGCTTAATGGCAAGCCAATAAATCATAAATATGCCCCATGATATTTTATTATTTACTAGTCATTCAACCAAATTATGGAGAAATAAGATTAATCACATGACCGCTCAGATTGAAGGACTTCTGGTCTCTTCAAATTCATCATGAACAAGTGAATGCACTAGTACTGTCCTTACCTAACATGGGGTTTAATACAGACCCGTTCATTCAGGTCCGAATTAGGCCCCTTCCCCAATGTTCAGGGTTTGCACATGCAGGGGTGATAGCAGGGGAAAATGCAAAGAAAGGGGGTTGGGTTTTTGAAAAGATGGTGATGAATAGGTGGCAGATATATACTTATCTTTTCATAAATTCCTCATAGTTGGTAGCACTCCTTGCTTGTTTGTTCATTTCATTGATGGAGAATACATGTAAAGATAAAATATGGGAATAGAACGATTACCATGTTACTTCAAAAGAAGGTTATGAAAACATCCAGTGTCAATAAGAGGGTGTACCTTACTTACACTAGAAGGTCGTATAAGACACATATAACGGTATCTTTGAAAGCTGGGTGCATACCTGTACAGGGCCGGGCGAGCCGGGGTACCTGTTGCACCATCTGGGGAGCGGGCAGGGGGGGTCCAGGCTGGCGTCTGACAGGAGCCAGCCCTGCAGTGGTGTCCTTGCCGCGCGGGTACCTCCTGCGGCGCTGAGTATAAAGCGGTCGGCGGTGGGGGGTCCCTTCAGTGAATAAGAAATAACTAGCGCTATGTGGCGGCGCGGGAAGCGCTTCTGTTTTGAAAACACTGGCCGCACGGCGCACGCTGATTGGCTGAATCTCAGCCAATTCCCGCGCCGCCGCATAGCGCTAGTTATTTCTTATTCGCTGAAGGGACCCCCCACATCTGCCAGCTTAAGCTGTATACTCAGTGCCGCAGGAGGTACCCGCACGGCAAGGACACCACTGCAGGCTTCTGTCAGAAGCCGGCATGGACCCCCTTTGCACGGGGGGCGAGGGGCGAACTGCCGCCCTCCAGTGGCTGGCGCCCTAGGCAAATGCCTAGACCTGCCTAGTGGTGGCGCCAGCCCTGTACCCGTACTCACGATGTATTAGATGATAACACTCCTCAAAAGGTTTCTTTCGGTTATCCTCCTTAGGTGAATGTTGTATATAAAAGTGTGTACAATTCTCTTATAATAAAATATTTTTTTATTTCAAACACACTACAAATAAAAGCTTTATCTAAAATGTGTCTGCAATGAGGGAGGTAAGGAGATAGGGTCTCGATCCACGGTGTGGAACCGGTGTGCACCAAGATGTTAGAAGTCAGATCCTACCTTCTCTCCAACCATCACCTCACAGACACCTTCAGATAGAAAGACACTTTCCTCCTCCAGCCAATGCGTTTCGAGCTTCTGCTCTTTATCAAGGTCCGGGGCACACACTGCACAGTGCAGCCTGCAGAGCGCAGAGACCCTCTGTGTCCTAGGCTCAGCACTCTGCAGGCAGCACTGTGCATTGTACGTTCCTGGGGGGCCGCCAGCACGGGGAGGCGGTGTGCGGGTGCCCGGGGGGGGGGGGGGTTGGCACCGCTATGGACAGCTGCCTGGGCGCCTCCAGAGGCCCCAGGGCACCCCCCTGGCGGCGGCCCTGCATGGTGGAACCAAGCTGGAAAGCATAGCAATGCAGAATAAGAAAGGTTATCGTATATAAGAAGTACTTGTTTATAACACACATCCTAATGTGCGTTTAGAGGTGAATGTTATACATGTTGCACCTACAAATTATTAGACTTGACAGTGTTTTCTGCTTTTTGCAAAGTCTGTTTTATAATGGTCAACAATGTTGCATTTTCTTTTGTGTAGCAGCTTTGGCGCTTGATATATATTAAAAAAAAATTACATTTGTAAATAGCCTAAATTATTATATGTCCTACACATTGCTTAGAATTGTTTTTGATTATATGTTTTTTTTATTTCAGCAACCAGGAAGAAATTGCTGGAGATCGCCAGAGCATTTTCAGAGAAAACAAAGATGAGGAAATCCAAGAGAAAGCATTTGCTCAAACACCAAGTGTATCCTTTGATACTGCACAATGCAATTCTACTGCATGTAACAAACATGGACCCCTTGCACACAATAAGTATACTTTTTAGTATACTCCAACTTAGATGGAGGACTATAATAGTCCACAGAATTGTTTAATGTGTGCTGGAAGAGGGCACTTTAGGCACCATAACATGTGATCGGATGCTATGGGACATCGCACTTCGATGTTGCATCGCATCCAATCGCATAAGTGTATGGGCAGCATTGTTCTGGTAATGCACAGTAGCAAATGACCATTTGCTCCCAAAATCTGTAAATAGATAAAAACTAATTTTTGTATAAATTTGTTAAATCAGACTTTAACTAATTTGTCTGAATGACCATTTTCTGCTTTCCAGAATTTGGAAGCATATGACTGGTTGTCCTTTTCTCCCATATATTACCAGACTTTTGTTCCCACCAGACAGTTTGGGCAGATACATCTTTGTGTGTGCCCAGCTTTAGCTGTCTGCAAAAATAAGATCCAATACCTTATCTTACCTTATACAAACTGTATAGCAAATGGCAATTTATGTATAGAAATTAGAGGGACAGTGCACATTTTACAGCCATTTGATTTTAAATACAGAGCAAGGGTGTAACTACCATAGGTGCAAGGGGTGCAGTCACTATGGGGCCCAGAGCTGAAGGGGCCCAACTTTACTGTTTAATATGTTTTACATACATTTATCACCATCAGTTGCTAAATAGGGGGCCCTTAAAATCTTTTGCTATGGGGCCTATAAATACCATGTTACACCCCTGTCAGGCTCACAATGCAAAATAATATGATGTTAAATCATCTTGTGATTCCCACACCCCAGCTGTTTCCTCCTTCACACAAACTACAGCTTTGGGACAGCAGCCTCCACAGCCAATCTTCTGGATGACGTTGAAGGACATTCATGTGGTGAGTTTTCTTCAGTGACCACTACTGTATGTCAAAACTGCTCTTTCATTTGTTAAATGAAGCAGCCAGGTTTTTTCTCACCAAATTAAATTGACACGTTTATGCATGCATTCATTGAAAGCAGAATTGCATTTTAGTTAAAGTGATGCTTTAATATAAAATGTGTCTTGTAATTGAATTATTTATCATCACTTAAAGGGGGAAATCCATTTTAAGATCCTGAAATGTGTCAGCAAGTTGCACATGCTGTTAATCCGCAATTGTCAGAATTTTGCTTACCCCCTCCAGAGGTGTGAGCAGCACTCCATGCTAACTAGTGCCATGGGGCTAGCCGCAGTATTACCTTATAATGCAACAGCATTGCATCTGGCAATTAAGTCAGATAATGCAGTTTAGTGCGACTATTCGCTTTACAATGCATCTCCCAGTTTCATTGGATTAATCCGGGATGGGCAAATTGAAAGCTAATCCCAGGACTTTAACACATTTTCCCTGAATTCAATTCACCCCAATGTTGTTTGTGGGTATTCTCATGGGAATTAACGGGGTTGTGTTTTTTATGTTGTATGGTGTCCTTGGATTTACCCATGTACAGATGTTTCTTTTTATGGGAACCGGCCACACCAAGCGTCTTTTTTGTTCACAATGTTGCTCTTATTCACATGAATTGAACATCCAGAAGTGACAGAACTACTTTGCTAGAATTGACAGACTACTGGGGTGTGTGGCATATGCACTGTATATCAGTGTGTCTGAATCTATGTACAAAATTAACATTTTCTCTCACCAGGTAACACTGTACTCCGCCTACGACTTAGTATGTGTGTAAAACTAATTCCATATAGGTTACAGTTACAGCCCACAGCTCTCTTGTATATGTCAGCAGCTTGTTCTGTGCCTGCAATGTGATTAAGATGCTGAAGATGCTACTCCATATAGTCTCTCTGGCCCTGGGACGTATAGGTGTATGAAGACACATCTGGATATATAATGGTGCATAAAGACCGGTATTTATTGTTTTTCAGATGAAGATGTCCAAGCAAGGATAAAACAACAGAACCATGAGGCGACCGAAGCACACAAAGAAGGACAGTCAAAGTTAGTTTCACTATTGACTTCAACAACAGTCTATAGATTTGATATCTAGCTATGCTACAATGCTATGTATATCTTATTAACCTACATGTTTAGCCAAACAAAGTTCCCGCCACATGATATCATACACAACTGCTCTGCAGACTCTTGCATGCATTCATCTCTCAGCCTTCTCGCTCAGCTGCTCCTGTCTCCAGAGAACATGTAGTGCAAAGTTCCTTCTAGGCTAACTCTTTAGGCCAATTCCAATAAGCTAAGGAGGTCCAGATAAGACCTCTGGATCTTCTGACACTGGAATCTCCAATATTAATTGGCAAACATGCATATGTCTGTGATATATTTTTTTTTGCACAGTGGGTAATGAAAAAGTCGCCACAGTGTTTGAGTTGGGTTGGTATCCGGAGAGAAGGAGCCAGGTACACTGCTGGTGTAACATGCATTGCAGTGGTCACCTGGCAAAAGGGATTGCAGCAGCACTAGCTGCAACATTCTCTGTCCAACATTTTGGTGCAGATTATCACTAAAATGTAATTATCAACCAGACATCAATTTTTTGGTCTATTGCACTATGTAGATAAAAGTCCGGCAAAGTTCTAAAGTGCCCTGTGATAACGCACCAGCTCCTAATCGTAATTTTCAAAGCCAGGCTTTAAGTTCACAGATAACCGCTGATTGGCTGGTGCGTTCTCACCAGCCAAGTTATCACTTCACCAGGCTTAATAAATATGCCCCATTTGAAAAATACCTAAATCAGCAATAATACGAATCAATGTTTTTTTAGTCCCTTATAAAGTGTCGTGTAAATAAATAAAACTTTTTTTTCTCTACTTCTAGATCCTAAATCCTGCCAGACTCCCTGCATGGACCTGGTTGGTTGATGAAAACAAGACTCTATGGCACAATTGTTTTTTAATCACATATTTTGCTATGTGATGGCAGTAGCCAAATCTCAGAGAATGTTTAGTACTCAAACTGCTTTAAAATAATTGTGTTTAAAATGGTACCAATTTTTTTTTTCTCTTTATCTGGTCGAACATAACATAACACTGAAATATCTGTTTTACCAGCACAAATTGTATACGTTCATATATAATACCAGTGTGCTACAAAGGTTTTCTTGTTATTTTATGTTTGCGTGCAATATAACTGCCCTAAATAAGCCATTACAGGTAATCTACAGATCATGTGCACAATTTATTAGCTGATCGACTTTGTGCCCTTTTCTACATTGACTCAGGCTTGGAGAACAGTGGACATTACACTGAGTAATGTGTTTCTGTCAGTTCCATGTGAATTGAATACCCATTCAGTCTGAGGCAAGTGCATTGATTTTCTGCATGCTAATATATAAGTGTAGTAAGACTATTCTTCTACATCAGATTTCCTTTTCAACTAACAAGGGTGTGCTATAGGGTTCTGACAGTCATAGCCCGACGTCGGGATCCCGACAGTCATAGCCCGACGGCGGGATCCCGACTCAGACAGCATGGCGAGCGCAACAAAGCCCCTTGCGGGCTCGCTGCACTCGCAATGCTGCGGGCACGGTGGCGAGCATAGCAAGCCACCTATTCTATTCTCCCTCTATGGGGGTCGTGGATCATCACGAAGGAGAATAGTCGGTGGCCGTCGGGAACCCATCTGTAGGTGTTTTAACAGTCGGGATCCCGACTGTCAGTACCCAGTCCGGCACCCACTAACAAAACCTAGCCAGCAGAATCCTGTTGTATTGCGATCCATCATTTGATGGTTTTAGAAGCAAATTTGTTTTTATCTTTGGAAGCAAAATAAATCTGAATGGAACAGCTTAGGCTGCGGTAACCATTTACCTTAATTTTAAAATAATAGTTTAAAGTTGTGTGTTTAATAGCAATGCAGTAAGTCCCTGAAGGTCATTAGAGCTTAGCCTATTCTTAGTAATATTTATTAATAAAAAGGAAACTATTTTTGCATACTTAAGTTATGCTTTTTACAAATATTTTTAGACAGCAGGTATTACCAGTTAGTAAATTTACAGCAGAATGAACCTTTTCTAGTTTGATTCTCAAGACACTTTTATTTCAAGAATAACTTTTTCTTTTCCCTCAGTCTTCTCAGGAGCAATGCTCGGCCCTCCGCATACCTGGGGCCAACATTGTACAACACTTGTAGTCACACTTGTGCATGGTGTAGTGTTACAGTTGAGAATTATTTTACAAATTATATATATATATATGTTTTTAGCTCTACCGCATATACCAATTTTATGTATATCACATAAGTGGTTATAAAATGAAATGTATTCATTTTACTTAAAAAATGTTTTTAAATATTAGCTTGAAACTCTGGGTCAGATCTTCTGTAGCCGCTAACTTTCCATAGCAACTGAATTGGAAAAATAGTATAATGATTGATGGGCCCATTACAACGTGATCATGTCAAACTTAGGGGTACATTTACTAAAGCTTCTAAAAATAAAAAAGTGGCGATGTTGCCCATAGCAAACCAGTCATAAAAAATGATAGACAGAATATGATTGGTTGTTATGGGCAAAATCATCTCTTTTGATTTTTAGAAGCTTTATTAAATTTACCCCTAAGTATGGTTCCTCAGTATAGAAAGATGTACTACTAAAAATGATAGTTAGAAACTAAATGTTCATTTTGCGACTATTTAAGTTGAGCCAATAACAAATAGCACATGAATAAACATGACAAAACGTCAGATATTATGAATGTATTTATATTTGCCATGCAGCTGTCTGCAAGCTGTTGTTCCCTGTTATCAGTCATTTCAGACATGACATTGTCAGAAGACTGACAAGCTTGGAGGTTTGCTGTGCATAGGGATGCTTTATTTCAAACCGCTCCGGCTTGCATAATTTGGCAAAAGTATTGCATAAATAAGTGTGTATTAATATGGCTACATATACACACACATATTTCTATTCAGAGTATAGTGATTCTTACTAGAAGATCACATTTCCTAATCTGGTGAAGGACAAAGACTGGTTGTTGCATTTCACTGTAATATTGGATGAGTGTTGATGTTTCTAATAAACTAAGCCTTGTTTTCTAGTCTCTCACAGCTACAGGCAAATAGAATCCATTTTACCTACTGTAGTTAAATCGAAAAATTTCTCAGTATTCTGCCGGCTGAAAAGCCGGAACTAATGTTGTACATTGCTAACTAGGACATGAACTGTGGTAACAAAAAGGTTTTCATTCACAATCTATCTTCACAATATAAAAGTGTATATTTTTGTTATAGGAAATGCCATAACACATGAAGTAGCTCATTAGTGTTGTCCATACAGGTAATTAAAGAGAAGGTGCCATCATTGTCAGTGTACTGTATGGACGTCATGCTGTGGTGTAATGTTGTGATACTCATACTTTGAGATATGATTCAAACAGTTGCAATTAAATATTGTAATGATATACTGGGTTGCACCAATGTCATGTGTTAATGTAAAAGAAAAAAAAAACTTTAATAAAATTCAATATTTATATTGCTGATCCGTTATGGTTGCTTTTGTTTCTTCTATGAAATAATTTGATATTTCATATCTCCACTGCAATGGCTCTCGTTGTGAAAACTGTGGTCAGTTTAGCACCACGCAGGCAAAGGCCAAATAGTCACAGATCAGATCCGGACTTTAGGGTAACATGGTGAAAAGGCCACCGTGATAATGGTTGACACAGCACATTTTCATTTTCTTTGTTTCTTTTACTTTATAATACTTTACCGATCCCAAATGTAGCCCATGTGGATGGTAAAGTGAAGCAAGGGGACATGGTACACTAATTGGGGGTCCATGTCTTACAAGATAAATATTGACACCCAAAAATGAAATCTCATGTTGATCTTTTCATGTGTCAACCTTTCTCATGTTCACCCTTTTGCTTGTGTCGAGCTTTTGTCCCTGTCGAACTTGTTCGTGTCGAATATTTTGGGTCGGCATAATGAACCAAACCCCATCAATTTATTATACATAAGCCTTGTATCTGCTGACTGCACTCATAGACTCTATTAGTGTGTTTGGTAATCTATTAGCGCTACACCTGTATGACTGATGCAGCTGCTGCCTGTAGTAATGCCCATAATTCCTTCACTGTTACATGTATGTATGGAGGCGTGAGTAGGATAGACACAGTCCAAACCCATAGAAGACCGCTTTCAAGCACAAGAATACAAGTTAAAGCATTTGAACAATGCTGCTAACAATCACTGAAATATGCTGGACAAGCAAAGCATTGATGATGTACCAGCAACACTTTTAATTATTTAAGGTTGCCGAAAAGCTGTCTGCCACATTTTCTGTATCAGCATAATTATTGTTGAACTGCATACTGCACATTTAAATGGTCATTGCAGACTCAGGTGTAATATTGCATCCTTTACTATACTACATAATCCAACACATCCCTCTCCATATACACTACCTACCCACTGGTGGGTGTGGTATGACGCCCAGACCATTGGAATTCCAGCGGCCTTTAGTCCGACATCGGAATCTTGACTGCCGGGAGGGGCAATGGGGGGGAAAACACTTGTAGCCCCTTGCGGGCTCTCCACGATACGTGCTCAATGGATTGCTGAACTCTCCACAGTTTCTATTCTCCCTCTATGTTGGTCGTGGACCCCCCCATGGGGTAAAATTGCCCCCGTCAGGGTCCCAATTGTTGGACAATTAACAGTCAGGATTCCGATGTTTGACTAATGACTGTCGAAATCCAAACTGTGAGAGCGTCATCCGGCACCTCCCACTTTTGTACCTCTCAGCCCATTAATGTTATGTACAGTACTCCTTACCCACCGCTACTGCCATAGCTCAAACACTGGAATACCCCTTGCTCACCATCACACCATGACTCCAGAACAGACCCAAATACTCCTTACCACTGTAACTTAAATTATATATCCTCTTATAGAAAAGGTAATTGTGGTCAAGTCTCCTCTCCCTCCACTCTTACTCCTTTGTCAGACAATCCTAACTCCCCCCCTGGTCAAATCTCTGCTTGTTCCATTACCTTGGCTCTTTCTTTTGGTTTTATGGCAGATATGACATTTCCAGATATTCAATCAAATTAAGACTTTCTGGAGGCAAACCCATTTGTGTACTTCCAGCTGATACAATAAACAGGTAAGTGATTTAAAAGACACCAGTGGCCGATTGGCCCATCGGGACGCCGGGACATTTCCTGGTGGGCCGGTCCTATAGCCCACTTGGCAGGCCGGTCCCATGGGCCGGCTCACACTGATTGGGGTTCCCGAGCTCACTAAACTGGCTGCTCCTGCACTTCCCTCATTTATGTTCTTTGGGGGGGGGGGGGGGGGGTATGGATTGTATGGTCAACCTAAAGATTGTCGACAGTCATTAGGTCGACGCCACTAGGTTGACATACTGCATGGTTGACAGGGGTCTAGGTTGACATGGGAGAAGGTCGACAGGTCATTATGTCGACACAAGCATTAGGTTGACATGGTCTAGGTTGACAGTCAAAAGGTCAACATGGGGTTTTTCACTTTTTTTTTACCCGAATGTCATGGGCACAGTTTTAAGTGTCCTTGCACTCGGCACACTATTTTATTCTCCCACCATGCCCTAGTGCAGTGATGGCTAACCTTGACACTCCAGCTGTTGTTGAACTACACTTCCCAGCATGACCTGCATCAGTTTTAGCATGGCCAAATAGTAAAACTGTAGCAGGGCATGCTGGGATGTGTAGTTCAACAACAGCTGAAGTGTCAAGGCTAGTGGATATTTGAGCATGAAATACCACGTGTCGGCACATGTTGGCTCAATAAACAGTGAAAATCCCCATGTCGACCTTTTGACTGTCGACCTAGACCATGTTGACCTAATGCTTGTGTCGAACTAGTGACCTGTTGACCTTGTCCCATGTCGACCTAGACCCCTGTGGACCTTGCAGTATGTCTGCCTAATGACTGTCTACCATCTGTAGGTCAACCAACTGACTGTATCCCGGGAGATAACATGGGAGATTCAGGTCTGCTGCTACAGGGGAAGGGGATTGGGGGGAGCACATGGGAGATGCTGCACTTTTATACCGCTATGTGTGCTTGAGCACTGAATATAACTTTTTGAAAAAATATTTTGCTAAATAAACCAACCAACATTTTTCAATGCTAACTTTTCATGTCTTTTCATTTTTATTTAAATCATTGATAGAAGGTTGGCTGGCAGTTTATCAATCCTAAAATTTACATTTTTAATGTCATCCATAGGGAAAAGCAGGGCTGACCCAGGTTCAGTGTAAATGGTGCAGACCCAGGTCCGACCCAGGTTGAAGTGCTGTGTAAATGGGGTATGAAGCTGGGTCCAACCCTGGAAACTCCCGTGTTCAAAGACCAGGGTCCGACCAGGGATTTTGGTGCAAAAGGGGTATATGTGGGAAGCGAAAGGCCTGTGCTTGGGAAGTTAGATTTAGGCACTAGAGGGGGATTAGGTTTAGGCTCTGAGACGTGGGGATTAGGGGTAGGCAGTAGCAGGGAGTGTTAGGCTCAGCCTGCGGGTGGGTAGGGTCATACTTACCCCCCATTGGGATGCCGACGTCGGTATTGTGAAAAGCTGGCAATTCCCTGCAGAAGCCTATGGGCTTCTTACCGCAGCGCTGTTTGAGGGATCCGTCACAGATCCCTCCCAGCATGCCCTGCGGCCGGCGCGTCACTCTGCGCATGTGCAGATGGACTCCCGGGTCACAGACCCGGAAGTCCAGTGCCGGCACCGCATCGCAAGGGACTGTCCCTTGCGTTAATAACAGCATATGCTGCAGCATATGCCATTATTAATAATGCGATGCCTGGCGATAGAGGGCTGCGGATGTTACAACATCCCGCCCTCTTTGTAGCCTGCATCTCGCCCCCATCTGTGTCTCTGCAGGGCTGCTTCTATACATTTCCTGGGCTGCTTTTCCATCCTAATCCGACCCTGGGTAGGAGCTGATTGGCTGGTGATAAAGACCAGACACTATCACTTCACCGAGCTTAACCCCTTCCTGACAGAGCCAGTTTTTGCGTTCCTGACAGAGCCCTTTTTTTCAAATCTGACATGTATCACTTAAGTGGGGATAACTTTTTTTTGCTTTTACTTATCCCAGTGATTTTGAGATTGTTTTTTCGTGACACATTGTACTTCAAATTAGTGGTAAATTTGGGTCGATACAGTCTGTGTTTTTTTGTGAAAAATACCAAAATGTCGTAAAAAAATGGAAAATTTAGCAATTTGCAAAATGTTAAATTTTCTGCTTGTGAGACAAATAATCATACCACTCAAAATAGTTAATAACTAACATAGACCATACTGTATGTCTACTTTATGTTTCCATCATTATTTCAACTTCCTTTTAATTTTTTTGGACACTAGGAGGCTTACAATATGAATAGCAAATTCTCAAATTTTCAAGAAAATTTCAAACACTGATTTTTTTAGGGACCAGTTCAGTTCTGATGTGACTTTGAGGGACTTGTATGTGAGACACCCCCATAAATGATACCATTTCAAAAACTGCACCCCTCACAGTATTCAAAACAGCATTTTGGAAGTTTGTTAACCCTTTAGGTGTTTCACAGGAATTAAAACAAAGTGTAGGTGAAATTTCAAAATTTGCAGATTTGCAATTTTAATACATTTTTCTAAGGAACACAGTACATTTTACTAGAGAAATGTGACTAAAAATTGATTCCCCCAATTCTTTTGTTTTCATAAATATCCTATATGTGGCCCTAGTGTGCACGTTGACCAAACCACAGGCTTCATAATAGAAGGAGCACCTACTTGATTTTGGAGCCTCCTTTTTATGAGATTATTTTTTAGGCACCATGTAGGTTTCTAGGCACCATAAGATGCTAAAATTTAGGAACCCCCCCACAAGTGACCCCATTTTGCAAACTACACCCCTCTGGGAATTCAACTAGGGGTATAGTGTACATTTCAAACCCCCAGGGGTTTCACCAATTGTGGTACAACTGGGCAGTGAAAATGAAAAATTAATTTTTTTACACAAAAATGCAGTTCTGGCTCCAAATTTTTCATTTTCACAAGGAATGAAGGAGAAAAAGCACCCCAAAATCTGTGCCCCAATTTCTCCCGAGTACGGCAATGCCTCACATGTGACCAAAAAATACCATTTGGGTGCATGGCAGGACTCAGAAGGGAAGGAGTGATTTTTGGATTTTGCGGCTCAGATTCTGGTGGAATGTTGGTGGGTGCTATGTTGCATTAGCAAGACCCCCCAAGCACCAATACAGTGGAACCCCCCCACAAGTGACCCCATTTTGCAAACTACACCCCTCAGGGAATTCATCTAGGGGTATAGTGTACATTTCAAACCCCCAGGGGTTTCACCAATTTTGATACAACTGGGCAGTGAAAATGAAAAATTACATTTTTTTACACAAAAATGCAGTTCTGGCTCAAAATTTTTCATTTTCAGAAGGTATGAAGGAGAAAAAGCACCCCAAAATCTGTGCCCCAATTTCTCCCGAGTATGGCAATGCCTCATATGTGACCAAAAAATACCAGTTGGGTGCATGGCAGGACTCAGAAGGGAAGGAGTGATTTTTGGTGGTGGAATGTTGGTGGGTGCTATGTCGCATTAGCAAGACCCCCAAAGCACCAATACAGTGGAACCCCCCCACAAGTGACCCCATTTTGCAAACTACACCCCTCAGGGAATTCATCTAGGGGTATAGTGTACATTTCAAACCCCCAGGGGTTTCACCAATTTTGATACAACTGGGCAGTGAAAATGAAAAATTACATTTTTTACACAAAAATGCAGTTCTGGCTCAAAATTTTTCATTTTCAGAAGGTATGAAGGAGAAAAAGCACCCCAAAATCTGTGCCCCAATTTCTCCCGAGTATGGCAATGCCTCATATGTGACCAAAAAATACCAGTTGGGTGCATGGCAGGACTCAGAAGGGAAGGAGTGATTTTTGGTGGTGGAATGTTGGTGGGTGCTATGTCGCATTAGCAAGACCCCCAAAGCACCAATACAGTGGAACCCCCCCACAAGTGACCCCATTTTGCAAACTACACCCCTCAGGGAATTCATCTAGGGCAGGGGTCCTCAAACTACGGCCCGCGGGCCAGATGCGGCCCTCCGAGGATGTTTATGCGGCCCGTTGGGTTATGGCAAAATCAGACCGGAAGCAGCTCTAAAGGGAGTGCTGCGGGCCGTGGTCCCTCACCTTCTCTCCTCCACTGTCGGCGGCCATGTTCCTGTAGGCTTTTAAAACATGGCCGCGGCTACAGGAACATGGCCGCCGGCCTCCAGGTCTATGTGGAGGAGGTTCCCTCTGATGCCTCAAATGCTGGGTGTGGACGTCATGTTATTATGTTATTATGCAGGGGGAGCAGCCTGTGGGATCCCGTTATTATACGGGGGGGGGGGGATTTAACATTACTTCACTTTTAAATATTGTGTTTGTTCCCATTTTGTTTCTTCACTTTAAAATAAGATATATGCAGCGTGCATAGGGATTTGTTCATAGTTTCTGTTTTTACTATAGTCCGGCCCTCCAACAGTCTGAGGGACAGTGAACTGGCCCCCTATTTAAAAATTTTGAGGACCCCTGATCTAGGGGTATAGTGTACATTTCAAACCCCCAGGGGTTTCACCAATTTTGATACAACTGGGCAGTGAAAATGAAAAATTACATTTTTTTACACAAAAATGCAGTTCTGGCTCAAAATTTTTCATTTTCAGAAGGTATGAAGGAGAAAAAGCACCCCAAAATCTGTGCCCCAATTTCTCCCGAGTACGGCAATGCCTCACATGTGACCAAAAAATACCATTTGGGTGCATGGCAGGACTCAGAAGGGAAGGAGTGATTTTTGGATTTTGCAGCTCAGATTCTGGTGGAATTTTGGTGGGTGCTATGTCGCATTAGCAAGACCCCCCAAGCACCAATACAGTGGAACCCCCCCACAAGTAACCTCATTTTGCAAACTACACCCCTCAGGGAATTCATCTAGGGGTATAGTGTACATTTCAAACCCCCAGGGGTTTCACCAATTTTGATACAACTGGGCTGTGCAAATGAAAAATTACATTTTTTACACAAAAATGCAGTTCTGGCTCAAAATTTTTCATTTTCAGAAGGTATGAAGGAGAAAAAGCACCCCAAAATCTGTGCCCCAATTTCTCCCGAGTACGGCAATGCCTCACATGTGACCAAAAATACCATTTGGGTGCATGGCAGGACTCAGAAGGGAAGGAGTGATTTTTGGATTTTGCAGCTCAGATTCTGGTGGAATTTTGGTGGGTGCTATGTCGCATTAGCAAGACCCCCCAAGCACCAATACAGTGGAACCCCCCCACAAGTGACCCCATTTTGCAAACTACACCCCTCAGGGAATTCATCTAGGGGTATAGTGTACATTTCAAACCCCCAGGGGTTTCACCAATTTTGATACAACTGGGCTGTGCAAATGAAAAATTAAATTTTTTACACAAAAATGCAGTTCTGGCTCAAAATTTTTCATTTTCACAAGGAATGAAGGAGACAAAGCACCCCAAAATCTGTGCCCCAATTTCTCCCGAGTACGGCAATGCCTCACATGTGACCAAAAAATACCATTTGGGTGCATGGCAGGACTCAGAAAGGAAGGAGTGATTTTTGGATTTTGCAGCTCAGATTCTGGTGGAATGTTGGTGGGTGCTATGTTGCATTAGCAAGACCCCCCAAGCACCAATACAGTGGAACCCCCCCACAAGTGACCCCATTTTGCAAACTACACCCCTCAGGGAATTCATCTAGGGGTATAGTGTACATTTCAAACCCCCAGGGGTTTCACCAATTTTGATACAACTGGGCTGTGCAAATGAAAAATTACATTTTTTACACAAAAATGCAGTTCTGGCTCAAAATTTTTCATTTTCACAAGGAATGAAGGAGACAAAGCACCCCAAAATCTGTGCCCCAATTTCTCCCGAGTACGGCAATGCCTCACATGTGACCAAAAAATACCATTTGGGTGCATGGCAGGACTCAGAAAGGAAGGAGTGATTTTTGGATTTTGCAGCTCAGATTCTGGTGGAATGTTGGTGGGTGCTATGTTGCATTAGCAAGACCCCCCAAGCACCAATACAGTGGAACCCCCCCACAAGTGACCCCATTTTGCAAACTACACCCCTCAGGGAATTCATCTAGGGGTATAGTGTACATTTCAAACCCCCAGGGGTTTCACCAATTTTGATACAACTGGGCAGTGAAAATGAAAAATTACATTTTTTACACAAAAATGCAGTTCTGGCTCAAAATTTTTCATTTTCATAAGGTATGAAGGAGAAAAAGCACCCCAAAATCTGTGCCCCAATTTCTCCCGAGTATGGCAATGCCTCATATGTGACCAAAAAATACCAGTTGGGTGCATGGCAGGACTCAGAAGGGAAGGAGTGATTTTTGGTGGTGGAATGTTGGTGGGTGCTATGTCGCATTAGCAAGACCCCCAAAGCACCAATACAGTGGAACCCCCCCCACAAGTGACCCCATTTTGCAAACTACACCCCTCAGGGAATTCATCTAGGGGTATAGTGTACATTTCAAACCCCCAGGGGTTTCACCAATTTTGATACAACTGGGCAGTGAAAATGAAAAATTTAATTTTTTTACACAAAAATGCAGTTCTGGCTCAAAATTTTTCATTTTCATAAGGTATGAAGGAGAAAAAGCACCCCAAAATCTGTGCCCCAATTTCTCCCGAGTATGGCAATGCCTCATATGTGACCAAAAAATACCAGTTGGGTGCATGGCAGGACTCAGAAGGGAAGGAGTGATTTTTGGTGGTGGAATGTTGGTGGGTGCTATGTCGCATTAGCAAGACCCCCAAAGCACCAATACAGTGGAACCCCCCCACAAGTGACCCCATTTTGCAAACTACACCCCTCAGGGAATTCATCTAGGGGTATAGTGTACATTTCAAACCCCCAGGGGTTTCACCAATTTTGATACAACTGGGCAGTGAAAATGAAAAATTACATTTTTTTACACAAAAATGCAGTTCTGGCTCAAAATTTTTCATTTTCAGAAGGTATGAAGGAGAAAACGCACCCCAAAATCTGTGCCTCAATTTCTCCCGAGTACGGCAATGCCTCACATGTGACCAAAAAATACCATTTGGGTGCATGGCAGGACTCAGAAGGGAAGGAGTGATTTTTGGATTTTGCAGCTCAGATTCTGGTGGAATTTTGGTGGGTGCTATGTCGCATTAGCAAGACCCCCCAAGCACCAATACAGTGGAACCCCCCCACAAGTGACCCCATTTTGCAAACTACACCCCTCAGGGAATTCATCTAGGGGTATAGTGTACATTTCAAACCCCCAGGGGTTTCACCAATTTTGATACAACTGGGCTGTGCAAATGAAAAATTACATTTTTTACACAAAAATGCAGTTCTGGCTCAAAATTTTTCATTTTCAGAAGGTATGAAGGAGAAAAAGCACCCCAAAATCTGTGCCCCAATTTCTCCCGAGTACGGCAATGCCTCACATGTGACCAAAAATACCATTTGGGTGCATGGCAGGACTCAGAAGGGAAGGAGTGATTTTTGGATTTTGCAGCTCAGATTCTGGTGGAATTTTGGTGGGTACTATGTCGCATTAGCAAGACCCCCCAAGCACCAATACAGTGGAACCCCCCCACAAGTGACCCCATTTTGCAAACTACACCCCTCAGGGAATTCATCTAGGGGTATAGTGTACATTTCAAACCCCCAGGGGTTTCACCAATTTTGATACAACTGAGCTGTGCAAATGAAAAATTACATTTTTTACACAAAAATGCAGTTCTGGCTCAAAATTTTTCATTTTCACAAGGAATGAAGGAGACAAAGCACCCCAAAATCTGTGCCCCAATTTCTCCCGAGTACGGCAATGCCTCACATGTGACCAAAAAATACCATTTGGGTGCATGGCAGGACTCAGAAAGGAAGGAGTGATTTTTGGATTTTGCAGCTCAGATTCTGGTGGAATGTTGGTGGGTGCTATGTTGCATTAGCAAGACCCCCCAAGCACCAATACAGTGGAACCCCCCCACAAGTGACCCCATTTTGCAAACTACACCCCTCAGGGAATTCATCTAGGGGTATAGTGTACATTTCAAACCCCCAGGGGTTTCACCAATTTTGATACAACTGGGCTGTGCAAATGAAAAATTACATTTTTTACACAAAAATGCAGTTCTGGCTCAAAATTTTTCATTTTCACAAGGAATGAAGGAGACAAAGCACCCCAAAATCTGTGCCCCAATTTCTCCCGAGTACGGCAATGCCTCACATGTGACCAAAAAATACCAGTTGGGTGCATGGCAGGACTCAGAAGGGAAGGAGTGATTTTTGGTGGTGGAATGTTGGTGGGTGCTATGTCGCATTAGCAAGACCCCCAAAGCACCAATACAGTGGAACCCCCCCACAAGTGACCCCATTTTGCAAACTACACCCCTCAGGGAATTCATCTAGGGGTATAGTGTACATTTCAAACCCCCAGGGGTTTCACCAATTTTGATACAACTGGGCAGTGAAAATGAAAAATTACATTTTTTACACAAAAATGCAGTTCTGGCTCAAAATTTTTCATTTTCAGAAGGTATGAAGGAGAAAAAGCACCCCAAAATCTGTGCCCCAATTTCTCCCGAGTATGGCAATGCCTCATATGTGACCAAAAAATACCAGTTGGGTGCATGGCAGGACTCAGAAGGGAAGGAGTGATTTTTGGTGGTGGAATGTTGGTGGGTGCTATGTCGCATTAGCAAGACCCCCAAAGCACCAATACAGTGGAACCCCCCCACAAGTGACCCCATTTTGCAAACTACACCCCTCAGGGAATTCATCTAGGGGTATAGTGTACATTTCAAACCCCCAGGGGTTTCACCAATGTTGATACAACTGGGCAGTGAAAATTAAAAATTACATTTTTTACACAAAAATGCAGTTCTGGCTCAAAATTTTTCATTTTCAGAAGGTATGAAGGAGAAAAAGCACCCCAAAATCTGTGCCCCAATTTCTCCCGAGTACGGCAATGCCTCACATGTGACCAAAAAATACCATTTGGGTGCATGGCAGGACTCAGAAGGGAAGGAGTGATTTTTGGATTTTGCAGCTCAGATTCTGGTGGAATTTTGGTGGGTGCTATGTCGCATTAGCAAGACCCCCCAAGCACCAATACAGTGGAACCCCCCCACAAGTGACCCCATTTTGCAAACTACACCCCTCAGGGAATTCATCTAGGGGTATAGTGTACATTTCAAACCCCCAGGGGTTTCACCAATTTTGATACAACTGGGCTGTGCAAATGAAAAATTACATTTTTTACACAAAAATGCAGTTCTGGCTCAAAATTTTTCATTTTCACAAGGAATGAAGGAGACAAAGCACCCCAAAATCTGTGCCCCAATTTCTCCCGAGTACGGCAATGCCTCACATGTGACCAAAAAATACCATTTGGGTGCATGGCAGGACTCAGAAAGGAAGGAGTGATTTTTGGATTTTGCAGCTCAGATTCTGGTGGAATGTTGGTGGATGCTATGTTGCATTAGCAAGACCCCCCAAGCACCAATACAGTGGAACCCCCCACAAGTGACCCCATTTTGCAAACTACACCCCTCAGGGAATTCATCTAGGGGTATAGTGTACATTTCAAACCCCCAGGGGTTTCACCAATTTTGATACAACTGGGCTGTGCAAATGAAAAATTACATTTTTTACACAAAAATGCAGTTCTGGCTCAAAATTTTTCATTTTCACAAGGAATGAAGGAGACAAAGCACCCCAAAATCTGTGCCCCAATTTCTCCCGAGTACGGCAATGCCTCACATGTGACCAAAAAATACCATTTAAGTGCATGGCAGGACTCAGAAAGGAAGGAGTGATTTTTGGATTTTGCAGCTCAGATTCTGGTGGAATGTTGGTGGGTGCTATGTCGCATTAGCAAGACCCCCCAAGCACCAATACAGTGGAACCCCCCCACAAGTGACCCCATTTTGCAAACTACACCCCTCAGGGAATTCATCTAGGGGTATAGTGTACATTTCAAACCCCCAGGGGTTTCACCAATTTTGATACAACTGGGCAGTGAAAATGAAAAATTACATTTTTTACACAAAAATGCAGTTCTGGCTCAAAAATTTTCATTTTCATAAGGTATGAAGGAGAAAAAGCACCCCAAAATCTGTGCCCCAATTTCTCCCGAGTATGGCAATGCCTCATATGTGACCAAAAAATACCAGTTGGGTGCATGGCAGGACTCAGAAGGGAAGGAGTGATTTTTGGTGGTGGAATGTTGGTGGGTGCTATGTCGCATTAGCAAGACCCCCAAAGCACCAATACAGTGGAACCCCCCCACAAGTGACCCCATTTTGCAAACTACACCCCTCAGGGAATTCATTTAGGGGTATAGTGTACATTTCAAACCCCCAGGGGTTTCACCAATTTTGATACAACTGGGCAGTGAAAATGAAAAATTACATTTTTTTACACAAAAATGCAGTTCTGGCTCAAAATTTTTCATTTTCATAAGGTATGAAGGAGAAAAAGCACCCCAAAATCTGTGCCCCAATTTCTCCCGAGTATGGCAATGCCTCATATGTGACCAAAAAATACCAGTTGGGTGCATGGCAGGACTCAGAAGGGAAGGAGTGATTTTTGGTGGTGGAATGTTGGTGGGTGCTATGTCGCATTAGCAAGACCCCCAAAGCACCAATACAGTGGAACCCCCCCCCACAAGTGACCCCATTTTGCAAACTACACCCCTCAGGGAATTCCTCTAGGGGTATAGTGTACATTTCAAACCCCCAGGGGTTTCACCAATTTTGATACAACTGGGCAGTGAAAATGAAAAATTACATTTTTTACACAAAAATGCAGTTCTGGCTCAAAATTTTTCATTTTCATAAGGTATGAAGGAGAAAAAGCACCCCAAAATCTGTGCCCCAATTTCTCCCGAGTATGGCAATGCCTCATATGTGACCAAAAAATACCAGTTGGGTGCATTGCAGGACTCAGAAGGGAAGGAGTGATTTTTGGTGGTGGAATGTTGGTGGGTGCTATGTCGCATTAGCAAGACCCCCAAAGCACCAATACAGTGGAACCCCCCCACAAGTGACCCCATTTTGCAAACTACACCCCTCAGGGAATTCATCTAGGGGTATAGTGTACATTTCAAACCCCCAGGGGTTTCACCAATTTTGATACAACTGGGCAGTGAAAATGAAAAATTACATTTTTTTACACAAAAATGCAGTTCTGGCTCAAAATTTTTCATTTTCATAAGGTATGAAGGAGAAAAAGCACCCCAAAATCTGTGCCCCAATTTCTCCCGAGTATGGCAATGCCTCATATGTGACCAAAAAATACCAGTTGGGTGCATGGCAGGACTCAGAAGGGAAGGAGTGATTTTTGGTGGTGGAATGTTGGTGGGTGCTATGTCGCATTAGCAAGACCCCCAAAGCACCAATACAGTGGAACCCCCCCACAAGTGACCCCATTTTGCAAACTACACCCCTCAGGGAATTCATCTAGGGGTATAGTGTACATTTCAAACCCCCAGGGGTTTCACCAATTTTGATACAACTGGGCAGTGAAAATGAAAAATTAAATTTTTTTACACAAAAATGCAGTTCTGGCTCAAAATTTTTCATTTTCAGAAGGTATGAAGGAGAAAAAGCACCCCAAAATCTGTGCCCCAATTTCTCCCGAGTACGGCAATGCCTCATGTGTGACCAAAAAGTGGCAGGACTCAGAAGGGAAGGAGTGATATTTGGATTTTGCAGCACAAATTCTGGTGGAATGTTGGTGGGTGCTATGTCGCATTAGCAAGACCCCCAAAGCACCAATACAGTGGAACCCCCCCACAAGTGACCCCATTTTGCAAACTACACCCCTCAGGGAATTCATCTAGGGGTATAGTGTACATTTCAAACCCCCAGGGGTTTCACCAATTTTGATACAACTGGGCAGTGAAAATTAAAAATTACATTTTTTTACACAAAAATGCAGTTCTGGCTCAAAATTTTTCATTTTCAGAAGGTATGAAGGAGAAAAAGCACCCCAAAATCTGTGCCCCAATTTCTCCCGAGTACGGCAATGCCTCATGTGTGACCAAAAAGTGGCAGGACTCAGAAGGGAAGGAGTGATATTTGGATTTTGCAGCACAAATTCTGGTGGAATGTTGGTGGGTGCTATGTCGCATTAGCAAGACCCCCAAAGCACCAATACAGTGGAACCACCCCACAAGTGACCCCATTTTGCAAACTACACCCCTCAGTGAATTCATCTAGGGGTATAGTGTACATTTCAAACCCCCAGGGGTTTCACCAATTTTGATACAACTGGGCAGTGAAAATGAAAAATTAAATTTTTTACACAAAAATGCAGTTCTGGCTCAAAATTTTTCATTTTCAGAAGGTATGAAGGAGAAAAAGCACCCCAAAATCTGTGCCCCAATTTCTCCCGAGTATGGCAATGCCTCATATGTGACCAAAAAATACCAGTTGGGTGCATGGCAGGACTCAGAAGGGAAGGAGTGATTTTTGGATTTTGCAGCTCAGATTCTGGTGGAATGTTGGTGGGTGCTATGTGGCATTAGCAAGACCCCCGAAGCACGGTGAAATGATGAACCTAATAATCCATAGATGTGTGTTATATTTTAAAACACTCCTTTATACATAGGCCGGGTTTGTCGGGGCAAGTTTCACAGTGGAAAATAGTTTCCTTTCTTATTCCCTTTTTATAGCAAACTTTGCACCTTTTTTGTGTCCTGCCCTTTCTTGCAGTGGAGGGGATTTCGTTCGGAAAATGCTGCCCTGGTACAATACGGGGGCCAGTACTAGAAGTACTGGGGCCCTCTGCCTGCTGGTTCCCAAATACTAGGCCCTTTATGACTTCCTCTTGAAAGTGCATAAATGTCCCCCTCTGGCCGGTAGAACGGAATAGCACGTAAGCGTTATACAGTGCCATCTGGATGATATACACGGCCAGCTTCTTGTACCAGATTTTTGTTTTCCGCAGGGCACTGTACGGCTTCAGTACCTGATCTGAAAGATCCACTCCGCCCATGTACCTATTGTAATCCAGGATACAATTAGGTTTTGAGGTGTGGGTACTGGTACCTCGTACAGGGACGGAGGTGGTACTGTCTCCGTGAATTGTTGTCAGTATAAGGACATCCCTCTTGTCCTTATATTTGACCAACAACATATTTTCGGTGCATATTCCCCTGCTTTCACCCCTTCTCATTACTTGGGCAATGTGCGTTTTTGGGAGGCCTCTTTGGTTCTTGCGCACAGTACCGCAAGCTGCTGTACCTCTTGAACCAAGGGCCTTAAACAGGGGGATGCTAGTGTAAAAGTTATCCACATAGAGGTGATAACCTTTATCCAGGAAGGGGTGCACTAAATCCCAGACAATTTTTCCACTAACACCTACGAGGGAGGGGGGGCATTCTGGCGGTTCAATTCTTGAATCCTTCCCTTCATATACCCTAAACCTGTGAGTGTACCCTGAGGTGCTTTCACACAGCTTATACATTTTTATGCCATACCTTGCCCTCTTACTGGGAAGGTACTGGCGGAATTTAACCCTTCCTTTAAAATGTATAAGGGACTCGTCTATGCAAATGAATTTATCTGGGATGTACATCTCTTCAAATTTGGCACTGAAATGATCAATGACCGGCCTGACTTTGAATAGCCGGTCAAAGGTGGGATCATCTCTGGGTGGGCACTGTGCATTATCGTTGTAATGCAAAAATTTAAGGATCGTCTCAAATCGAGCCCGGGGCATGGCCATACGGTAAAATGGGGTGCTGTACAGAACATCTGTACTCCAATATTGCCTAATTTCTGGCTTTTTTACTATGCCCATATGAAACACCAGACCCCAAAACGTCATCATCTCTACTGCATCTACAGGGGTCCACCTAGCAAATGATGACGTGGGGTTTTGAGCAATAAACTGCTGGGCATATAAATTAGTTTGGTCCACCATTAAATTTATAAAATCATCAGAGAAAAATAATTTGAAAAAGTCAATTTCTCTGAGACCTGTGGAATCAAATTGGATTCCTGGCATGGCCAAAAACTCAGGAACCTGGGGCTCAAAATTGTCTGGTGGTGGGGTCCATACGAGATCAATTATTGGGGGGGGGGTCTCAGCTGCTCTACGGGGGCGTCTTTGAGGGGGTCCCTCATCACCAGAGGAGGAAGAGGAGCTTAAGACGAATCCTTCAAATTCCCCGCTTGCCTCACTGGCTGTGCCAGAGTCAGAGGCAAGCATGGCATATGCCTCCTCCACTGAATACATTCTTCTGGATGACTGGGATGACATTTGGGATGACATTTGGGATGCCATTTTTATTTTTGTGTTACTGGTAGTGAAATGTTTCAACACGTGTATAGTGTAGGGGGGGGTACAAACTTTATTTCAACCCGGGGGGTATGTAGTGTGTAGCGTGTATGTAGTGCAGAAAAAAAAAATACTTTATACAAAAAAAAAAAATTGAAGGGGTTAAAAAAAAAAAAAAATTGAAGGGGTTAAAAAAAAAAAATTGAAGGGGTTAAAAAAAAAAAAAAAAAGGTCCTGCGCCAAAAATTGAGCACAGATGTTGGTCAGTAACGTCCGTCACTGAACAGCGCTCAAAGGCAACAAGAATTTGATCAAAAAATAAATAAAAAATAGATCAACCCTGTGCCGAAAAAGCTGATCAGTGATGTACGTCACTGATCAGTGCACAGTGGCCACAGGACACCCACAAAATCACAGTGTGTGTAAAAAAAAAAATTAAAAAAAGACCCCACAGCACCCACAAAAAAAAAAAGGTGATCAGTGATGCGACACTGATTACCAGTGAGGGGCAGCAGGTGCACAACCTTTGGTGCAACTGACAGTGCAACTGGCAGCAACTGACAGGTATATATAAAAAAAAAACCTCTGCACCCCCAAAAAGTTGCTGATCACCTCAGATATAGTGATCAGCACAAAAGGCGGGGGCAGCAGACACAAAATATATCACTCTCTATCACTCTCTGTCACTATCTCCCTCTATCTCTCTATCTCTCACTATCTATCACTCTATGACACTGCAGCAGCAGCACTGACAGTTATATATATGAAAAATAACCCCTGCACCCCCAAAAAGTTGCTGGGGGTGCACAAAAGGGGGGCAGCAGACACAAAATATAGCAGTCTCTATCACTCTCTGTCACTATCTCTCTCTATCTCTCTATCTCTCTATCTCTCACTCTATGACACTGCAGCAGCAGCACTGACAGGTATATATATCTAAAAAAAAAAAACTGCGCCCCCAAAAAGTTGCTGATCAGTTAATTTATACTGATCAGCACAAAAGGGGGGGCAGCAGTCAGTTATATAAAAAATATATAGCACAATCTGTCACTATCTCTCTATCTCTCTCTCTCTATCTCTCTCTATCTCTCTATCTATAGCTCTATCACACTGCAGCAGCACAAAATATAGCACTCTCTGTCACTAGGCCTCTCTATCTCTCTCTATCTCTCTCTCTCTATCTCTCTATCTAATAACTCGCAGCAGCACAACACAGCACAGGATGTCACAGGATGTCACAGGATGTCACAAGAATAAGCAAGATCCAGGCAGTGATCAGGTAAGTATTTAGAGGGGTTCTGGTCAGTAAATGGCGGCAGACCGGAATGGCGTCTGCAGTGCAGTCACCGTTAGTTTAAACCCCCCTCCATGGCTGTGATTGGTTCGTCGGTCCGACGAACCAATCACGGCCTTTGGGGGCGGGCGGGGTGAGGTGGGGTGACACCAGTGTCACCCTTACACCCCGCGGTGATTGGTGCTGTACTTTACAGCACCAATCACCTCCGATCCCTGTGTCACCGGCGAACGTTATTCGCCGGTGACACAGAAAACGCTGTGAATGGCTGTTCACACTGAACAGCCAATCACAGCGATCGCCGACGGGGGGGCGGCATCGCAGCCCCCCCTGGGCATGCAGGGACATGTCTGCTGTCAGGGACAGCAGACATCGTCCCTCTGTCACTGCGTCTCTAGACGCAGTGACAGTTAGAAGTCATGACGTATATATACGTCATGTGTCGGGAAGTACTTCCCGGCCATGACGTATATATACGTCAAATGTCGGGAAGGGGTTAATAAATCTACCCCACAGTTTTTTTTATGGGTCACATTGTGTAGAGGCCTTGGAATTAAACTAGGTTGGGTACAACACCAGTGGAATTAATTCTGGACACTTTTAGAAAATCTTGCGTTTATTCATTATACTTACCTTATAATCACTTATAACTTATATGCCAATCAAAGTATATGTGAGTATAGTTTATTTATTTACAGTAATCAGGGGCTGGCTGGCAACTTTCAGCCTGGGGGGCAAATACAAACAAAAGGCCCTGGCTTCTCTCCCTCCACACAATTCCTGCCGGTGTGTAAAAACGATAAGCAGCAAAAGTGCATTTATTGCAGTAGAGCACAAAATACTGCTTGTTTATCCCCCTAGATGCCCCACACCTTACTTGCAGGTGTCCAGAACACGGAGTAGTGCTCCACAGTGACACAAGAACTCAGAGGTGTCTGGGAGGAGCCATGTGACGCAGCAACTGGTGGATTCATCCAGCTTTGTAGCTACTTGAAGCTGCCGCACATGTGCGGCACTTGGTGAGCTACTGTATGAGGAGAATGGTGTGCGGCGGTGGGGCAGGGCGGGGGTGGGTGAGTTTGTCAACCTGTTGTGCCACACAATTGAACCCTCCTTCCCAGCATGTCAGCACAATTCATGACTGGGACCAGGGGAGCTGTGGGCCTGGAGACCCCAGAGCAGCTACATCCCCTGCACCCATAGTAGTTACATCACTGGCTGCAGGGGTACAGCAATATGCCCCTTCTCACCAACAGCCCCTTTTTCCGATACAGCTTCAGAAGCATTGTTAGGCTACTTTAGCATTCAGCTCCTTTTATGTTTGGGGCGGAGCTTAGCTCTGCATTATTACTTTATTGGACAGTGGAAAGGAAGGGGAGGATTGGGAAGTGACCTGCAGGAAAGGCTTCTGTCTGCACCTAACAGTCATAGACACTGACCAACACAGCTGGGCAGTGTGACCCCCCACCACGCATCAAACTAAGCCCTACCCTATCACACAGAGCCATTTCTCTTTATGCCGGACGCAGCAGTCAGCCCGTGCACTAGTCTGACACTGGGGCGTAACTACTAACTAGACCTATTTGGGCCCATAGCAAAATTTTACCTGTATCTGACCAGCCAGACCATTCCTGCAACTGCCCAGAAAGGCCCAACACCTCATCATGCCTGAGTCTGCACTACGACTCCACACAAAAACCACCCCATTGCAACCAATATCGCCACTATGTCCAACCTAGACTCACAAATAAAGACAATCAAAAAATCATATATATATATATATATATATATATATATATAGTAGTGTGCAAGGTCCGGCACTCCCCATTGTTGCATAAATACACTCTGCCCGAGTCCCCATACAGAGGGACAACACCCACCATACAACACTACGGCGTTTTGGGACGAAAAGCCGTAGACCGCAGTAAAGCACCTTTTTGCACTTTAACCCGGAGTGACAGCTTTATTTGGAGTGTGTATGTGTATATATATATATATATATATATGTATGTGTGTATATATATATATATATATGTATGTATGTGTGTATATATATATATATATATATATATACTGTATATATATATATATACATACATGCACTAGATTGCGGAAGCTGCTGCTTGTTGAGCAGAGTCAGCAGCAGCTTCCGCAATCTTTACGACTGTGAGTGTCACTTATCTCTGATATACATCTCCACATTTATACCCCCTCTCTTGTAATGGTTACCTACGCAATTAAATACCTAGATTGGCTCTGCATCTCTGAACTATGTCACACTAAGCAGCTTGGTATAACTAATTGATTGAATAATAGACTCATCTGAGACTGTCTAGGCTATAAGGGATAATATCCAGACTGCACCAGAGGGGAACAATTTCTCTCTGGCCAAATAATCTGATATCTATATTTCGCTTATCACTTCCTTACCACAGGTGATAGGAACAAGAAAATTTGAATCCGAAACCCGACTGATCTATAACAATAGCCACGATTGTCTGATCATTATTCATTATTTGTTTCCTATCAGATTAACCTGGTGTGTATACCAACAGTTAAATACAAATTTATTCTATAATATCTAAATATCATTCAACTGTCCATCCTTAATGTTTGATGTTGTCTGTATGTCGAATTATAAGTTTTATGGAACCATTAAAAGTAAAATTTTATTAAAAACCTTTTTTTGACATTTAAAGGAGTGCCCCCAAACAGAAGAGAGTACTTTTCTTCTTCACCTTTGATATATTTCGTGGCCAAGACAGGACATTGATTTGGTGATCACCGACACTTTGGCTGATTTCGTCAATCCACTGCTTTCTTTGTAGGTATACTGTTCCACATGAAGCATTATGGCTTTGTCTCTCTTCCCAGGTAACCAGTCAACACGGTTCGAGGTATCCAGAGCCATTTTAGTCGTCATTTGCACTTTGACAGTAGTTAAAATCATAAAAATCAGTGACGTCTTCACACAGTAGATGACTAAAGCAATGATGAATTTGATTGTATAATGATCGGTAATGCCTTTCTGATTATTGTAAAGAACCCATGCAACCCGTAATTGGTTGATTTTAAGTCACGCGACGTTATGTGTTGCTAGTACACGAAAATATAATCCCTATAATTGCATGGTGTAACTAATAAATTTATATATTTTCTATAAAAAAAAAAAGCATTAACATGACAAATCATGTTAAAATATTAAGTATAAACATCATAGATTAAATGAAATGCACCCATTTGTAATTTTTTGGACTGTTTCTGTAAGGATAGTGCGGAATCACCCCATCCTTCAGCAGTCCTGACTCATCTAATCCCCAGCTCCACCTGTCCCCGCTTCTGCTATAAATCTAACCCCCGGCACCCTGCCTCCTGCTGTGTCCTTTGCTGCTCCTGTCCCCATGTGCCTGTCACTTGTAATACCTGCCCAGAATCCTGCCTCCTTTCCCTATGCCCACAAACGCCTTGAGTCCATGGGTCCTACCTCATCCTGTCCCTAAATCCACTCTAATACACAGCATCCCCCCCTCCCCCCCACCACCACCACCTTCTCCTGTCCCTGCCTAATGCATGGATGCTCCAGGCTACAGAGGAGCTCTTAGAAAAAAGGTGGTCTTAAGATGGCCATACATCTACAGATTTTTTGTCTCTGACTGTTTGGAACAAAAATCTGGTCATGGATGAGTGCAAATAACAGTTGACCATTAGCTTTGAAATGCATGAAAACTGCCAAAAACTGACATTCAGTATTGCCAGATTTTTGTCCCAACCAGCCTAACTGATCTGACAATCAATCTGTAGATGTATGGCCAGCTATAGGTGCTAGAGGAGACTACTGTGTGATCTGTGTTCCAGCTGCCACCACTAGGAGGAATGCCACCCTCCAAAGAGGTGCAAAAAATAGGGTGAATATGGGGCGCTTGGATCACTTTAATCAAATTAATATAGTCAATTAATGATCTAATAAAAATGTATTTAATAAATAATACTAAACATAAAAAAACAATAATAACTTTCCAAAAGAATAAGTATAAAAATGTATGTATACATCGATAAAATCATTTAATAAACCACAATTGTACACATTAATTATCACCATGCACCTCCCAAAAATGGCTATAGGGGCAGTTGTAAATGCTTGTTAATATCAACACATTTAGGGGGGTATGCAATCTGCTGCCGCTATTTCATACGTGGGAAATAGCGGCAGCTCCATATTCAATGCTGTCATTAGCGACAGCAGTGATGCGGCATCACGGCAGAACGGCCCGTTCTGCCGATAATGCCCGTGGATTGTTGTTATCCTGGCCGCAGAACGACAATCCACGGCCATTTTCGTGGCTTTGCCCCATCTGCAGGCGGGACATTGAATCCCGTCTGTCGTTTTGCGGTCGATCTGACCACAGATGGGCCCGGATCACGGCTGTCGGCGGGGATCGACAGCCGTGATCCCAGATTGAATATCCCCCTTAATATTGATGGTGCTTAACTTAGAGCCTTTGTTTAAAATTCCCAGTGATCCTCCATAATAGGAAGGTGGTGGGTCCAGATGGCAGGATGACCTAACCACTTGTTGAAAAAATGGTTGCCCACAGTCAATAATGAAAAAATATTAAATTACCTCCCTTGAATGCCAAATGCTTCCTTTAATGTGGGGAGAGGAGCTCCGGAAGAGGAGCTCTCCCTGCTTTCCGAACAGGCAGAACAGAAGTGTAAGGATGCCTTAACGCTGTTCCGCAGACAGCTATTAGCTGAGGCTCCGCCCTCTCCCACCACACTCCACCCTTCCCATGGTCCATTGCTTCTACTTGAACGGAATGGATAAATTAGGGAAATGTTCCCATTAAAAGCATCTTCTATTATGCTCCCCCCCCAATCTCTGTACCTTTCTGTCCACTAAGGCTTTCTCATTACCCTCTTCATCCCCTTTTCTATGTCACTGCCCCAGCACCCAGTCTATCTGTGCACTTCCTCCACTGACGGCTTCACATTTCTGTGCCTGTCTACCTCATTCATTACTACTGTGGTGGGCATTATGTGAATAAGCTGTACTACTGCCATCATTATGTGTATAAGCAGCACTACTGTAGGCATTAGGGCGGGATGTACTAAGCCGAAAATGCAGTAAAACCCCCATTTTCATATGTACTAAAACCCTGCCGCCACGTTACTGCAGGGCAGGGTATCACCACCTTTGGGTGGCGATACCCTATAGCATAGGTGCCGATTTCTGTTTTTGCTGGTGGGTGCTCAAGCCAAAAATAGGGGAGTGGCTTCATGGGGAAGGGGCGTGGCCACAAAATAATACCAATTTATTTTACGCAGCACAGTTGTCTCCAATATTCAAATTAGAGCAGAAGAGTTCCCCTTTTTACACATTACAGCAGCAGAGTCCCCCTATTACACATTACGGCCAAGTACATAAATGCCCCCACAGTGCCAGCAATGAGGGAGGGGGAGTGCAGTGGGACACAGGCGGTGGGCTGCTGCTGAGATACAGAGCATGCACAGGCTGGTCTGCCCCACGTCTGCGTATTACTCCGCAGATGGAATACTTTCTTCCCGCCATCCCGGCATACTATTTCCCAGGTGGCGGGTCTGGTGAGTAGCAAGTTAATATGGTGGCCCAGCAGCGCGACTCGGGCCTGTGGGTGCTCATCAATTTCAGTGGGTGCTCGGGCCCTTGAGCACCCACAGAATCGGCAGCTATGCCCTATAAAAGCCTATGGGCTTCTTTTCGCCATCCGCCGCCTCCACCGACCCTTGCTGCAGGTCCTCCTGGACTCGGAAGGTAAACCCCTCTTCCCCCTATCAAGGCAGCCGGACGGCCTTCTGGCTGCAGGGGGGAGGAGGAGGAGGCACTGGGGACAGCCACTCTGAGCTGTCCCGGCATGAGGGGAGCAGCAGGCAGCAGGGAGGTGACGGAGATCCGCACTGTGATGCCAGCCGCAAATAATAGTACATATGCGCTGGCATCGCAGCGGCGGGGCGGCGATGTATATTAATACATCCCACCCTATGTGTGTAAGTGGTACTTCTAATATGAGAATTAGGTGTTTATGCTTTCCTATTACTTTGTGCATTATGTGTGTAAGCTGGAATATCTACTTCTGTCAGCATTGTGTGTAGGGATGCCAATCCCGGGGCATTTTTTCAATCCCGGGATTGAAAAATGCTCAATCCCGGGATTCCCGGGATCCCGCGATTGCCATCCCTACCTGTGCTGTGCTGCATATTTGTGGATCCCCACACCGGCCGACCCGCACATTTACTTACATTAGCGGGTGGCCGGCTGGGAGTGGGTTCGGAGGTGCACAGTGCCTTTAGGCTCGTGCACCTCCTTCTTAGCAGGCAGGGCAGGCCGGAACGAAGAGGCAGGACAGGCCGGAAAGGAGGTGGGTGGGCGCGCGTGCTGAGGAGAGGAGAGGGGGCGGGCACAGGAGAAGGCTGCGCAGCGTGACCTCTACTGTCACGCTACGCTGGCTGCACGCAGAGGTCAGGATTCGGGAGCCGGGCAGCGTCTGAGCGAGTGCTCAGACGCTGCCCGGCATTAGACTGCGCATGCGCAGTCTAATCCCGAAATCCCGGGATTGGATATTCACTTTTTGAGGCCAAATCCCGGGATCCCGCCGATCCCGATCCCGGGATTGGCCACCCTAATTGTGTGTATTTATTTATTTATTAACAGTTTCTTATATAGCGCATACAAATTCCGCAGCGCTTTACAGAGCATAGTTATGAGCAAACACAAAACAAATTACACTACAAGACAGTTCAGGACAAGTACATGGTTAATACAGATAGTTGCATCAGGGGACTGGACACTGAAGCAATTATCAGGGTGGCAGTGGTTTATATATTCTAAGAAAGGCACATGAGGAGAGAGGGCCCTGCCCGTGAGAGCTTACATTCTAAAGGGGAGGGTTAGACAGACAGGGGTAACACAGAAGGGGGAGAGGTGAGCATAAACAGGTTAGGATGAGAGATAGTCAGGTTTTATGCAGGAGGGTCAGAAGAGGTCAGGTTAGTGTTTGATATTTTAAGTCTAAAATAGCGCTGGGTCATCCAAGAGTAGACAGCAGAGAGACAGTTGGAGATATGAGTTAGGATGGAAGGAGAGCGATCAGGAAACGAGGGGTAGATTTTAGTATTTTCGGCATAGTGGAAGTCGAGTGAACAAATAAGTTCACCCAGAGAGGACATGTAGAGATAGAGAAGAGGGCCAAGAATAAAATAATCAGGGACACCTACTCTCAATGGAACAGCAAGAGAGGTAAAGTCATTAGAGGTACAGCTGGGCATTTTCAAAACTGACAGTGCAAGTACAAGCATAAAGAGTGATATTCAAAAAGATTTAGCCAATGGAGAAATGGTGATATCACAGCTGAATAGGCAGATTAAGCAGCCAGGAGTAGTATGATGTGAGAATGAAGTGAGCTCACTCAAAGCAGTCTCTTGGTTTTCTGGGTTGCTGGTGTCTTTCTGAGTCACTTTGATACGAAGATGTTAAGTTGGTTGGCAGTTTCTGTCCAGTTTAAGTCCAGAATAAGTCCAAGCTTTAATCTATGTAACTCTTTTCGCCCTACTTAAAAATATTCCTACTTTAAAATATGACAAACTAACAATAGTCAGCTTGCAATAGTCAGCCAGGCTGAGGTCAGCCTGTATAAGCAGCACTACTCTGGGCTTTAAGTGTATAAGCAGCACTACGACTGCCAGCTCTCCCGCGAGGCCACGCCCCCATTTTGCCGCTATGGGGGCATGACCCAGAGGCTCTGTGAGCCTCTAGCCATGCCCCCAGCCCCCTGGCTGCAGGAATAGAAGCTGTGTGCGTGTGCACAGTGTTTATTCCCCGCTGCTTAGCAGCTGACAGGCGGGACTCCCAACAGCCCCCCCACACCGCGGGACACTGCCACCCGCGGGTGGGACAGCGGGACTGTCCCGCTAAAATCGGGACTGTTGGGAGGTATGTAAGTGGCACTACTACTGTGGGCATTATGTGTATAAGCAGAGCTAGTACTGTGGCCATTATGTGTATAAGCAGTACTACTGCTGTGGGCATTATGTGTCAAAGTTGAACTACTATTGTGGGCTTTGAGTGGCACGACAACTGTGGTGGACATTATTTGTAAAGGCAACATTGCTTTGGTGGGCATTGTGTGTGTGTGTGTGTGTGTGTGTGTGTGAACAGCACTACTGGCAGCATTATGTGAATAAACAGCACTACTGTGGACATTGTTGTTAGGGGCACTACTACTGTGGGTATTGTGTGTAAGCCGTATTACTACTGTGGTCACTAGTGTGGTGGCATTAACTGTATAAACAGAACTATTGCTGTTGTAATTTGTATAAGGGAGTACTGTGGGCATTTGTTTAATATGAATCAGGGGCACTATGGTTCATATTCAGTAAAGCGAAAAAGCAAGTTTGCATCTGGAATACACCATTTTGCGACAGAAGGGGAGCAAATGTATTTATATTCTTTCTGCGCTTGGAAAGTACTGTCAGCTTTTGCATGTAGCCCACATATTTTAGACGGCTTTTAGCACTGCAAATTGGATTTCAGTCTGAATACACCCTACCCACATCTAAATCTCTGCATATGTTACATAAGCCCCACCTGCAGTGCAACAAGTTTTTTTCCCTCAGATGTGTGCTTGTCTGCTTTACTAACAGAGTCAGGCTGTACGTGTAATGTGAATAAGCATGTGCTTGATATGATATGATATAAATTGAAATGTGGATACTATTGTGTTGACATGCCAGTTGCTTGTGAGTCAACTCCACCGCTTTGCAGCATGCACCATCTGTTTACAAAGTACTGTATGGCATGGAGGGTACAAATTTTTGAGGGGACACTGAACACCCTAGCACCAGCCCTGCCTGTCCCAGCCTATAACTCATATTTCACAAGCTACAGTTTTTGCATTATTATATGTATCACCACTGTGTAAGAACATCCTAATGCAGGTGATTTCAGAGACAGGCTAATTACTGTTGGAGTCCGCAGTCCCAATTATTGCCAGTGAGTTTTGCAGTCTGACTCCTATGTACCAAACAATATGGCATGAACCACTTTGTAACTTGCAGGGTCAGGTTTACCAGAAAAAGCTTGGGAAGAGGCTGCAGCACGTGTCACATTTCTAAAGCTGGATAGAGGGATTCAGGCCCCTTTGTGGCCTCTCCCTGCAGCTATCACTAAACTAAGCTGCTGCCACAGACAGATAAAGAAAAATCTTGCTTATCCCCCAACAGCACCCCCTCCAAACAAGCCCATGCCCATGTAAGTAGCATATGCCCTGTTAATGACGATTAAATATGACCAGAGAGACAATAAGTGAAAAGCGCTGGTTACGTAATAAGTCCGCAACCAACGTACCCTTTATACCTAACTACGTGCGAACAAAGCGTAGCGCAGCGTAGCGTACCTTTTATTGTATTATGTACACCAAGAACCAATACCTTAAACAGAGATTCCTTCGCAGTACTTTGTCTCTAATCTGCGAATATACCTTATCGGACAGTGTCCGTAATATACCTTATCGCTATTATGCGAATAAACAGACACGACCACTGTATAGAAATAATGAGATAAGAACTCCGTAAAAAGGTTGTATTTAAGTCCCTAATGGACAAAAGGGGGTTACAGAAATAAGAATAAACAGGTATAACAAGTAATACAATATACTAACAATGAACACTAAACAGACTCTGCTAAGGGGAAAGAAAACAGATACAAGACACAATCAGCCAACCAATACAATAAGGATAAATACCGTTAATGCAACCGTTACCGTTCTCATCAAATATGCGAAGTGTAGTCCGGTCAGAGCTCACTATCGTTCAGGGATGAACTATAGTCCGGTGGTAAGTCAGGGAAAGGTAGATGTGCCGAAGAGACTTTGGCTGCTCTGGGTCGCCTATCTTATAGGGTCAGAAAGGGGAGGTCAAAGGCCGTTCTCATTGGTCAGGGGTCGAATGTCAGGTCAGCTGTGATTGGGGGGTAAGCTGATACACCTGGTTTGGCTAGGTCCAGGGGAGTGAACTTTAAGAGTCCTTTGTTCGGTGGTTTCGGCGTCAGCAGTGATAAGAACTGGTTTCATCTGGATTTCTTTGTTACATTCTTTCAACAGAAACTGTCCCTGGAATATGGATTACGTCCATAACTATTGAGTCGTGTATATTGCGAAATATTCGCAATGACCGGAATACTTCGCACAATGAACGGAACGGAACGATACTAAACACGATACAGACAGATGTATGCAGGGCTAACTAAGCTATGTGTGGCGTTCTAAACCTTTAACTATATTTTACTTAGTGTCAGTATGTATTTATGAATTTATGTGTGATAGTATGGCTACTCTTCTGGTCCACTTTGTCACACATACTCGGGTATGGAAACTTTATTTGCGCAACTCTGCGAACCAAAATGGCGGCCATACTATCCTAAAATGGCGTGTGCGTAACTCGACTTCCATAGCCCCCTTCCACCGCATTTACAAATCAAGTGCCAGTGCTTGCACCCCCACCCCCTGGATAAAAATGTGCCACCAGTCCCTTCCTTTCATGGCACAAGCTTGATATTTCACCATATCCTTGGGATGTGGAGTCTATGCCTGGGGCCTGCTTCCCCATCATGGGTGGAGTTGTGTACTCCATGGTGTTGTCAGTGCAGATGATCCTCCTCCTTGGGAAGGGTCTAGGCCCCACCCCATGTTATGTAGCTCATCTATAGCTACCTGGTACCATCTGAGTGCAGGAGGGGCAGAGGGCTTTGCTGACTCATCCACATCATTCTTAGCTATGTGCTTTGGGTCACCTGCTTTTCTTTCCAAAATGTTTATTTTTAAGGAGATTGGCAATTGCTATGCCACCTATCTGTTATCTGTGTATGCCTGCATTCAACAAATCAAACATTTGCGTGTGTGATACCTTGTATTGTGGATTTCCTGTCCCTGTCTTACCAGCCTTATCCTTTTGTCCTGTCTGTACCAGACATTGCAATTTCCCATCCTCTTCACCCTCACGCATTGCTGCTAACTGTCCCAAATACATACATGCTTGCTACACACATTTATTAGAGGACCTAGTGAATAATTGGGACTTTATACATGGTGGATGAATATTGTTATAACTAGCTGGTCATGTGGGAAATCCTCACAGCCATGTCTAGGACTGTGAAATTGGCTTCCCCATTAGCATTCGGTACCATCATCTTTTCAATCCTACACATGCCTTCTAGAATCCTTGACCTGTGTAACCCATCTCCAATGTTATGCCATGGGGAAGTACAGGCTAGTACATCTAAGAGTTAAAATACAGCAGGTAGAAATTACCTGCCATGTCCTGGGCAATCTTTGTATATAATATGACTTGCCTGTACATTGGCATTGCATCTGTGTGGAATCGTACATTTCCAATCAGACACTATTAGCCTCTTTCTTGGACAATCTCAACATCCACCAATGGATCCCCTGATTCTGGCAGGACTGAGAAACTGCAGCAGCATGCACTTCAGATTTGATATATACAGAATAATCAACTTGTTTCACATTATATCCTGGATCTTTACAATGTACAGGATTAATATATTTACAATACTCCACTGTCACTTTGTAGTAAGGTTCCATCATGATGCAGTTCAACTGATTAACTTATCTGATACAGGTTGGCGGCTCCTCCAGTTGTCTCTAATTCCAGCAGCAATAGCTGCATTCTTACTCCAATGAGGGTTATCCACTGACAGGTAGGTATCACCATAACATCTTACCTTATGTCTGTATTGGACATACCAACAACGAGTAGAGCAGAATGGGGAGAGGAAAGTCAGACAAGGGCACCCCTACAGGAAGTAAGGAATTGTACTAGGTCTACTGAGACAATGGCCTACCAGTATCATCAGTAGTCTTTCATTTCTCTCTCTCTCTCTCTCTCTCTCTCTCTCTCTCTCTCTCTCTCTCTCTGTCTGTCTCTCTCTCTTTCTGTCTGTCTATCTCTACTGTATAATGTCTTTGTCTTTTTTTATTTTTCTCTTTCATTCTCTCTTTGTCTGTCTTTCTTTTTGTTTTTAGTTTCTTCCTTTCAGCAATTTGTGTCCTGACCATCATATTTGTGGATATCTTCTAATAGGATTCATCAGATGTTTTTATATTTATACATTTCACATAATCTAGATTTATAAAGATGAATTTTAAAGTCTGACTTTTTAGAATTATTTCTAGTTAGAATAATGTAATCCCTGTAAATTCCCTCCTCCCTCTTAAGGTATTGTCACTTTTCAGTGTGCTGCAAACAGTGGGTGGCTGAATTATCACTAATTAGCTCAGTGTTATTTATAGTCTAGGTAGCTTGAAAAGACTAATGCTGTGCAATGCTCTTATACTAACACACCAAGGCAGCTCAAAGATAGTCAGAGAAGAATAACATTAATAGTTATTTTACTTGTGTATTATTACTATTTTGTCATATATTTAAATAAGACATTATTTTCAAGGTGCTATATACAGTATTTATATCTGTATCAATAATTATAGCATACAAGGACAGATCAACTTGTAAAACTATACTCATCATTCGTTCCATGGAAATAATTAGCATTTTGAACAATATAAAAAAAGTTAGTGTAAAAAAAAATGTGCTTCTCTAATATTTGTTCTATAATAGTACTAAACTATATGGCAATGATTCTAATTAGTCTCCTAGAATGGTTATCAGTAGGTGTAGCAACAGAAAAATTATATTTGATAGCATTTGACACTTACCAAAATACAATCAAACTAATGTACCGCATGTAATGTTATCCCTCCCCCATGTAAAGCCAGAGCGAGACCCATGGTTTCTGTGATCTTGTTTCCCCTGCCTCTGACATACAAAACAACTTCCCCAACAACCAGTGGCTCTTCAAGGATGCAATACAAAAACACACAGGTCTCAGTGATACTGTATTTTTTTCTGTTGATCTAATAGGACTGCCCGAAAAAATTTCAGTGAAATATCCGAAAAAAATTACTGTTTTTCACACCCGAGGATTTTCTGCTGATAGTTCAGTGGGAATTGTTAACAATATAACTTATGGAGCGAATTGACTATTGTGAACCCAGATGTAGAGGTATTTCAGGCATGTAAAAATGAAGGCTCAAAAATACAAACATATTTTTAATATAAAATACATACAGTTTGAGACAATTTTAGAGCATTAATCATCTTTCTGAATTGTGAAATGTTGTGAATAACCTGTTTTCAAAACATGATTAACCCCTTCCCGCCGCAGCCTGTTTTTGCCTTCCTGACAGAGCCCTTTTTTTCAAATTTGACATGTATCACTTAAGTGGGGATAACTTTTTTTTGCTTTTACTTATTCCAGTGATTTTGAGATTGTTTTCTCGTGACACATTGTACTTCAAGTTAGTGGTAAATTTGGGTCGATACAGTCTGTGTTTTTTTGTGAAAAATACCAAAATGTCGTAAAAAAATGGAAAATTTAGCAATTTTCAAAATGTTAAATTTTCTGCTTGTGAGACAAATAATCATACCACTCAAAATAGTTAATAACTAACAAAGACCATATGTCTACTTTATGTTGCCATCATTATTTCAACCTCCTTTTAATTTTTTTGGACACTAGGAGGCTTAAAATATGAATAGCAAATTCTCAAGAAAATTTCAAACACTGATTTTTTTAGGGACCAGTTCAGTTCTGATGTGACTTTGAGGGACTTGTATGTGAGACACCCCCATAAATGATGCCATTTCAAAAACTGCACCCCTCACAGTATTCAAAACAGCATTTTGGAAGTTTGTTAACCCTTTAGGTGTTTCACGGGAATTAAAACAAAGTGTAGGTGAAATTTCAAAATTTCATTTTTTTTGCAGATTTTCAATTTTAATAAATTTTTCTAAGGAACACAGTAGATTTTACTAGAGAAATGTGACTAAAAATTGATTCCCCCAATTCTTTTGTTTTCATAAATATCCTATATGTGGCCCTAGTGTGCACGTTGACCAAACCACAGGCTTCATAATAGAAGGAGCACCTACTTGATTTTGGAGCCTCCTTTTTATGAGATTATTTTTTAGGCACCATGTAGGTTTCTAGGCACCATAAGATGCTAAAAGTTAGGAACCCCCCAACAAGTGACCCCATTTTGCAAACTACACCCCTCAGGGAATTCATCTAGGGGTATAGTGTACATTTCAAACCCCCAGGGGTTTCACCAATTGTGGTACAACTGGGCTGTGAAAATGAAAAATTAAATTTTTTACACAAAAATGCAGTTCTGGCTCAAAATTTTTCATTTTCACAAGGAATGAAGGAGACAAAGCACCCCAAAATCTGTGCCCCAATTTCTCCCGAGTACGGCAATGCCTCACATGTGACCAAAAAATACCATTTGGGTGCATGGCAGGACTCAGAAGGGAAGGAGTGATATTTGGATTTTGCAGCACAGATTCTGGTGGAATGTTGGTGGGTGCTATGTCGCATTAGCAAGACCCCCGAAGCACCAATACAGTGGAACCCCCCCACAAGTGACCCCATTTTGCAAACTACACCCCTCAGGGAATTCAACTAGGGGTATAGTGTACATTTCAAACCCCCAGGGGTTTCACCAATTGTGGTACAACTGGGCAGTGAAAATGAAAAATTAAATTTTTTACACAAAAATGCAGTTCTGGCTCAAAATTTTTCATTTTCACAAGGAATGAAGGAGACAAAGCACCCCAAAATCTGTGCCCCAATTTCTCCCGAGTACGGCAATGCCTCACATGTGACCAACAAATACCATTTGGGTGCATGGCAGGACTCAGAAGGGAAGGAGTGATATTTGGATTTTGCAGCACAGATTCTGGTGGAATGTTGGTGGGTGCTATGTCGCATTAGCAAGACCCCCGAAGCACCAATACAGTGGAACCCCCCCACAAGTGACCCCATTTTGCAAACTACACCCATCAGGGAATTCAACTAGGGGTATAGTGTACATTTCAAACCCCCAGGGGTTTCACCAATTGTGGTACAACTGGGCAGTGAAAATGAAAAATTAAATTTTTTACACAAAAATGCAGTTCTGGCTCAAAATTTTTCATTTTTACAAGGAATGAAGGAGACAAAGCACCCCAAAGTCTGTGCCCCAATTTCTCCCGAGTATGGCAATGCCTCACATGTGACCAAAAAATACCATTTGGGTGCATGGCAGGACTCAGAAGGGAAGGAGTGATATTTGGATTTTGCAGCACAGATTCTGGTGGAATGTTGGTGGGTGCTATGTCGCATTAGCAAGACCCCCGAAGCACCAATACAGTGGAACCCCCCCACAAGTGACCCCATTTTGCAAACTACACCCCTCAGGGAATTCAACTAGGGGTATAGTGTACATTTCAAACCCCCAGGGGTTTCACCAATTGTGGTACAACTGGGCAGTGAAAATGAAAAATTAAATTTTTTACACAAAAATGCAGTTCTGGCTCAAAATTTTTCATTTTCACAAGGAATGAAGGAGACAAAGCACCCCAAAATCTGTGCCCCAATTTCTCCCGAGTACGGCAATGCCTCACATGTGACCAAAAAATACCATTTGGGTGCATGGCAGGACTCAGAAGGGAAGGAGTGATATTTGGATTTTGCAGCACAGATTCTGGTGGAATGTTGGTGGGTGCTATGTCGCATTAGCAAGACCCCCGAAGCACCAATACAGTGGAACCCCCCCACAAGTGACCCCATTTTGCAAACTACACCCCTCAGGGAATTCAACTAGGGGTATAGTGTACATTTCAAACCCCCAGGGGTTTCACCAATTGTGGTACAACTGGGCAGTGAAAATGAAAAATTAAATTTTTTACACAAAAATGCAGTTCTGGCTCAAAATTTTTCATTTTCACAAGGAATGAAGGAGACAAAGCACCCCAAAATCTGTGCCCCAATTTCTCCCGAGTACGGCAATGCCTCACATGTGACCAAAAAATACCATTTGGGTGCATGGCAGGACTCAGAAGGGAAGGAGTGATATTTGGATTTTGCAGCACAGATTCTGGTGGAATGTTGGTGGGTGCTATGTCGCATTAGCAAGACCCCCAAAGCACCAATACAGTGGAACCCCCCCACAAGTGACCCCATTTTGCAAACTACACTCCTCAGGGAATTCAACTAGGGGTATAGTGTACATTTCAAACCCCCAGGGGTTTCACCAATTTTGATACAACTGGGCTGTGCAAATGAAAAATGACATTTTTTTACACAAAAATGCAGTTCTGGCTCAAAATTTTTCATTTTCATAAGGTATGAAGGAGAAAAAGCACCCCAAAATCTGTGCCCCAATTTCTCCCGAGTATGGCAATGCCTCATATGTGACCAAAAAATATCAGTTGGGTTCATGGCAGGACTCAGAAGGGAAGGAGTGATTTTTGGATTTTGCAGCTCAGATTCTGGTGGAATGAATGTTGGGTGCTATGTGGCATTAGCAAGACCCCCGAAGCACGGTGAAATGATGAACCTAATAATCCATAGATGTGTGGTATATTTTAAAACACTCCTTTATACATAGGCCGGGTTTGTCGGGGCAAGTTTCACAGTGGAAAATAGTATCCTTTCTTATTCCCTTTTTATAGCAAACTTTGCACCTTTTTTGTGTCATGCCCTTTTTTGCAGTGGAGGGGATTTCGTTAGGAAAATGCTGCCCTGGTACAATACGGGGGCCAGTACTAGAAGTACTGGGGCCCTCTGCCTGCTGGTTCCCAAATATTAGGCCCTTTATGACTTCCTCTTGAAAGTGCATAAATGTCCCCCTCTGGCTGGTAGAACGGAATAGCACGTAAGCGTTATACAGTGCCATCTGGATGATATACACGGCCAGCTTCTTGTACCAGATTTTTGTTTTCCGCAGGGCACTGTACGGCTTCAGTACCTGATCTGAAAGATCCACTCCGCCCATGTACTTATTGTAATCTAGGATACAATTAGGTTTTGAGGTGTGGGTACTGGTACCTCATACAGGGACGGAGGTGGTACTGTCTCCATGAATTGTTGTCAGTATAAGGACATCCCTCTTGTCCTTATATTTGACCAACAACATATTTTCGGTGGATTGTGCCCTGCTTTCACCCCTTCTCAGTACTTGGGCAATGTGCGTTTTTGGGAGGCCTCTTTGGTTCTTGCGCACAGTACCGCAAGCTGCTGTACCTCTTGAACCAAGGGCCTTAAACAGGGGGATGCTAGTGTAAAAGTTATCCACATAGAGGTGATAACCTTTATCCAGGAATGGGTGCACTAAATCCCAGACAATTTTTCCACTAACACCTACGAGGGAGGGGGGCATTCTGGCGGTTCAATTCTTGAATCCTTCCCTTCATATACCCTAAACCTGTGGGTGTACCCTGAGGTGCTTTCACACAGTTTATACATTTTTATGCCATACCTTGCCCTCTTACTGGGAAGGTACTGGCGGAATTTAACCCTTCCTTTAAAATGTATAAGGGACTCGTCGATACAAATAAATTTTTCAGGGATGTACATCTCTGCAAATTTGGCACTGAAATGATCAATGACCGGCCTGACTTTAAATAGCCGGTCAAAGGTGGGATCATCTCTGGGTGGGCACTGTGCATTATCGGTGTAATGTAAAAATTTAAGGATTGTCTCAAAACGAGTCCGAGCCATGGCCATACGGTAAAGTGGGGTGCTGTACAGAACATCTGTACTCCAATATTGCCTAATTTCTGGCTTTTTTACTATGCCCATATGTAACACCAGACCCCAAAACGTCATCATCTCTACTGCATCTACAGGGGTCCACCTAGCAAATGATGACGTGGGGTTTTGAGCAATAAACTGCTGGGCATATAAATTACTTTGGTCCACCATTAAATTTATAAAATCATCAGAGAAAAATAATTTGAAAAAGTCAATTTCTCTGAGACCTGTTGAATCAAATTGGATTCCTGGGATGGCCAAAAACTCAGGAACCTGGGGCTCAAAATTGTCTGGTGGTGGTGGGGTCCATACGGGATCAATCATTTGGGGGGGGTCTCAGCTGCTCTACGGGGGCGTCTTTGAGGGGGTCCCTCATCACTAGAGGAGGAAGATGAGGTTAAGACGAATCCTTCAAATTCCCCGCTTGCATCACTGGCTGTGTCAGAGTCAGAGGCAAGCATGGCATATGCCTCCTCCGCTGAATACATTCTTCTGGATGACTGGGATGACATTTGGGATGCCATTTTTATTTTTGTGTTTCTGTAAGTGTAATGTTTCAACACGTGTATAGTGTAGGGGGGGTACAAACTTTATTTCAACACGGGGGGTATGTAGTGTGTAGTGTGTATGTAGTGCAGAAAAAAAATACTTTATACAGGAATTTGATCCCAATAAAAAAAAAAAAAATTAGATCAACCCTGTGGCGAAAATGCTGATCAGTGATGTACGTCACTGATCAGCGCTCAGCGGCCACAGGACACCCACAAAAGCAACGTGGGTGTAAAAACAATTTAAAAAAAATAAACCACAGCACTCTCCAAAAAAAAACAATTTAAAAAAACTGCAGAAAAAAAATTATATCAACCCTGTGCCAAAAATGCTGTTCAGTGATGTACGTCACTGATCAGCGCTCAGCGGCCACAGGACACCCACAAAAGCAACGTGGGTGTAAAAACAATTAAAAAAAAATAAACCACAGCACTCTCCAAAAAAAAACAATTTAAAAAAACTGCAGAAAAAAAATTATATCAACCCTGTGCCAAAAATGCTGTTCAGTGATTTACGTCACTGATCAGCGCTCAGCGGCCACAGGACACCCACAAAAGCAACGTGGGTGTAAAAACAATTAAAAAAAAATAAACCACAGCACTCTCCAAAAAAAAAAAACAATTTAAAAAAACTGCAGAAAAAAAATTATATCAACCCTGTGCCAAAAATGCTGTTCAGTGATGTACGTCACTGATCAGCGCTCAGCGGCCACAGGACACCCACAAAAGCAACGTGGGTGTAAAAATAAAACCCCACTGCACTCTCCCAAAAAAAAAACTGCAGATCAGTGATGCAGTGATGCAACACTGATTAGCAGTGAGGGGCAGCAGGCACACAACTGTGGGTGCAACCTGACAGGGTATATATAAAAAAAAAAACCTGCACCCCCAAAAAGTTGCTGATCAGTTAATTTATACTGATCAGCACAAAAGGGGGGGGCAGCAGTCAGTTGCACAGGCAGCACAACCTTTGGTGCAACTGACAGGTATATATATAAAAAAAAAACCTGCACCCCCAAAAAGTTGCTGATCAGCACAGATATACTGATCAGCACAAAAGGGGGGGCAGCAGACACAAAATATAGCACTCTCTATCACTCTCTGTCACTATCTCTCACTATCTCTCACTATCTGTCACTCTATGACACTGCAGCAGCAGCACACAGAAAGTCACAAGATCCAGGAAGCATCCAGCTGCTGGCAGCACGCTACCAGCGGTGATCAGGTAAGTATCAGGCAAGGATCAGGTCAGATTGGCACGGTGACCGCTCTGCACGCAATTCCAGACCGGAATGGCGTCTGCAGCGCAGTCACCGTTAGTTTAAATCATGCGCCATGGCTGTGATTGGTCCGTCGGTCCGACGGACCAATCACAGCCTTGGGGGCAGGTGGGGTGAGGTGTGGTCATCACCGGTGACCCCCTCACGCCCCCTCACACCCGGCGGTGATTGATCCCTGTGTTACCGAGCGTCTGATTCGCCGGTAACACAGGAAAACGCTGCGATTGGCTGTTCACATTGAACAGCCAATCGCGGCGATCGCCGACGGGGGGGGAGGCATCGCCGCCCCCCCGGGCATGCTGGGACATGTCTGCTGTCAGGGACAGCAGACATCGTCCCTCTGTCACCGCGTCCCTAGACGCGGTGACAGTTTAAAGTCATGACGTATATATACGTCATGTGTCGGGAAGTACATCCCGGCCATGACGTATATATACGTCAAATGTCGGGAAGGGGTTAAAATGTTCACTTTTAAACAAATTATTTCTTAAATTTCACTTAAGTTCATTCTTTGAGAAGTTTTAAAATGTAACATTACAGTGTTAAAATATTAGAAATTTGGCTTATATCATATGAAGAACAATTAACATAGGTCTGACCGTAAATACCAGGCATGAGTGGATACATCACTTATTTATTCCAATGGTATCTACGAGGGTGGATTTACCACTGTAAACGACAAGGGTTATAGTGGGAGGGGAATGGTGCGGAACTGAACTTAGAACTAGTTCTACTTCTGCCATGGCCCTACAGAGCAATTCCAACAGAAAAACCCACCCCACCTTGCATGTCAATAATTGATGCAGAAGGTGCTAGTGTCACTGACAAGCTGTAGCCACCTCCCTCTTCCTCATGTACTGGCGGCTTGATGGTCATCCCCTGCTCTTCCCTCCTGCCAGAACTTGATTCAATCACCAAAAGAATTCGTATTTTCATAGTAAAATACAATTTTTTTAGGTGTATTCATATTTTTGGCACTTACTGTGCCCAGAGCCGGCCCTAGGTATAGGCAAACTAGGCAACTGCCTAGGGCAGTGGTAGCCAACCCTAGCCTTCGAGAGCTACCAACAGTGCACATTTTCCAGACAACCTAGCTGCTGCACAGCTGCAATCATTAATCACTGACACATTTTAAAAGATACACAGCTAATTAGCTCACTTGTGATTCTGTGAGGAGACCTGCAAAACATGCACTGTTGGTAGCTCTCGAGGACTAGGGTTGGCTACCCCATGCCTAGGGCATTTGGAATGCCTAGGGGCACCAGCAGCTTCTGCTGATTAAAATGATATGCAGCACGCCTATATTCTGTGTGTGTGTGAGGCTGTATCTGCAAGAATTAGTGTATTCATGGAAATCACTGTAACATAGCATTCCGTATGCAGGTACAGCCACAGTCGCACACAGAATATAGGAATGCTGCATAGAATTTTAATCATCGGAAGCTCCTTGTGTGTCCTGGTCACATAACAATGCAAATAAGATGATTTTCAGCAAAAAAAGGCACCCAACATTAGCAGAACTGGCCCGGAGCTGCATGGCCTATTGAGGCAAGATGTATGAGGAAACATCTGTATCCAAGTAGAGGCAGAGGTCACAGTGTTAACGGCTGTGCGAGTGCTGTCTGCAGGTGGGTTGGTTGTGCAATAGTGTTCGGCATATGTGTAAGGGGCATTATGTGTGTCATGTATAAATGCATTAATAATGTGCGACATGTGTAACAGGCATTATGTGTGTCATGTGTATAAGGGCATTAATAATGTGCAACATATGTGTAAGGGGCATTAATAATGTGCGACATATGTGTAAGGGGCATTATGTGTGTCATGTATAAATGCATTAATAATGTGCGACATATGTGTAAGGGGCATTATGTGTATCATGTGCATAAGGGCATTAATAATGTGCGACATGTGTATAAGGGCATTATGTGTATCATGTGTATAAGGGCATTAATGATGTGCAACATATGTGTTATGGGCATTATGTTTGTCATGTGTATAAGGGCATTAATAATGTGCTACATATGTGTAAGGGGCATTATGTGTGTCAGGTGTATAAGGGCATTAATAATGTGCAACATATGTGTAAAAGGCATTATGTGTGTCATTATGTGTATGAAGGGCATTAATATAGGTTGGCATAATGTGTAAGGGGCATTATGTTTATAAGGACATTAATAAGGTGTGTCATGTGTAAGGGCCAATACTGTGTTGTATTATCAGGGGAGCCGAGAGAAAGGGGTAGGGGGTAAAAACTACTCAGGCCGAAGTCTCCTGAGCAATGTGAGCGTGATGTACCAAGCAGCGGTGGTACATCCGACCGCCCATCACACTGATGCTCATCGCGTATGCTGTGTACACATGGTGAGATTTGACATGAGATTTTGATTATATAGTCAAAATTGCATGCAGATCATAAGCAGATCGCACAGTTTTTTTTACCTTGAGATCCCGATGTGCGCTCCCCTGACAGCACAAATTGAAACCCAGATAGACGGGGCAGCAATGACTATATAGTGCAAATCTAATGCTGATTGTATGAAGTGTATGTAAAAAGTACAGAGTTAGCAAAGATTGCGTAGCACTCAAATCTTAAGTCGAATAGCAAGGGAATCTCACCGTGTGTACACACCATAAGAGTTGCCTTTTGTGATCCTCGTCGCTGCCTCGACTTCTTAGTTTTTAGCATGCACAGATACGCCAGCCGTGGTACATGCTGGGAGGGATCCTTCACACAGCAGAGCTGCAAAGAGAAGCCGATAGGCTAAAGCTGGCGTTACCCCTGCAGCGGAGAAATGCCAGCAGGGGCTTTACTGAATTCCCCAAAAAATATTTATTACATCCCGCCTTATCTCTTTAGTAAGATGAAGTGACCAAAGCAAACGATTATCTTACGCCTGGAGTCCCAGTCATTTCTAATGTGGGCCAACAAGGTTTCACAAAAGCTTGATAAAGTGGGTCAATAATTTTGGATAGATATTACCCATGTATTTAAGTGAGGTGGTTTGCATCTTGAGGGGAAAATGGAGCTCATATTAAATGAGGTGAGGATTGAAGTAAAGGGCAGATTTTGCCTTCCTTGGTGATAACAGTGGTACAGGCACTTGTGATAACATAAAATAACATAAAAGATGTCTCTGTTAGAATTGAGCTATACAACAGAAATAAGCCCTATACACACTAGCAGACACTAGGCACGGCTGTATAGGGCTTATTCTATACAACAGAATAAGCCCTATACACACTAGCAGACACTAGGCACGGCTGATCTAGTAAACCATATGGGCCGCAGGCGGATGATATTGTGCATACACACTGAATGATATCGGTCACCAATATTGTTCAGTGATGTCACTGGGGCCTGATAAACAAACAGGTAATTTAACTATAGAGACAAATTGACCTGCATGTTCAGAAGACCTCAATGCTCATTAATGATGCGCAGGAGCGCGCATCATTTACAATTGCGTGTACACACTAGATAATGTTGTGAACAATATCGCTCAGAAGCCCCTTTCTATGTATGTGGATTAGAATCCCACTAAATTTCTTATTTAACTGAAGGAGAGTCTCACCCTTGGAGGGGTGTAAACAGTGGCATAACTATAAATTTTGCTCCCCCCTGCCCAAAAAAATTGTTGATTGTACATATGCCCACACCAGTTGTCGACACTCGTAGCGCTGCCTGTACATATGGCCACACCAGTTGCTGACACTAGTAGCACTGCCTATAAATATGCCCACACCAGTTGCAGACAGTAGTAGCACTGACTGTACATATGCCCACACCAGTTGTCGACACTTGTAGCGCTGCCTATACATATGCCCACACCAGTTGCCGACAGTAATAAGGCTGCCTATACATATGTCCACACCAGTTGCCGACACTAGTAGCACTGCCTATAAATAATGCCCACACCAGTTGGCGACAGTAGTAGCGCTGCCTATACATATGCCCACACCAGTTGTCGACACTCGTAGCGCTGCCTGTACATATGCCCACACCAGTTTTCGACACTTGTAGCACTGCCTATACCTATGCAAACACCAGTTGCCGACAGTAATAGCGCTGCCTATACATATGTCCACACCAGTTGCCGACAGTAGTAGCGCTGACTATACATATGCCCACACCAGTTGTCGACACTTGTAGCACTGCCTATACATATGCTTATGCCAGTTGCTGACAGTAGTAGTGATTCCTGTACATATGCCCAATGCAGTTGCCGACACTAGTAGCGCTGCCTATACATATGCTGACACCAGTTGCTGAACGTAGTAGTGCTTCCTGTACATATGCCCACACCAGTTGCATTACACTCACATGTTACTCACCTAGTTGAGGCTGGTGACAGCTCATTCTCTCCTGTTTATTTTTCCACCAGTCAGTCTTGACTCTTGCCCCTCCCCATCTGCCTGTGTAGCTCCACCCCTATGGACATTAGCCCCACCCCTTTTTTGTCCCTGCCGCGGCTCCCATCTGAAGTCTGACCACCACCAGGGTGTTTAGGATCCAGGAGGGAACGTGCTGTCGGCACTGCTGCTGAGGACAGCAGCACGTCAGTCTCAGTCAATGAGCTGGGGCCCGGATGGGTGCCGGGGCCTGGCGCCCACGCAGCCCCCGCTCCCCCAAGCAGCAGTGGGGGCTGCCTTACACTATCTACGCCACTGGGGGTAAATGCAAAGACCTAGCAATCTCAAAGATATATTAGTGAGATAGATTGCTTGATTGCATTTAGTCACCCAGGGGTTAAAGTGAGGGGGAACGGGGTCTAACTGAGTTCCACCACTTCTAATGGTGAGGAGGAACATTTTATCCTGCGCAGTATTTCTCACAGATAAGCATTCTAGTTTGCAGGGGGATGCCAAAAACCCTACCATTGGCCCTGTTTCTGCCTAATGGGGGGAGGGGATGGGGTGTAATTAGGTGGCATAAAGAAATGAGAAAAGGGTTTTTGCACTTGCGCTGCTGGGTCTAATAAAATAGCCTGTGAACCATGCTGAGCAAAAAAGTATCCAGACACATTTAAAAATTTCGTATTAAATTTTATAAAAAACACACAATAAAAAATGAATGAATTACATATAATTTAGACAACAATTTTAGTCTAAAAACAAGTATAATACAATATAAAGACAGGTAGATAATTGAATTAATGGTATTTGAGTATCCCACTCCAATGAGGTCGCAAGCTGAAGGGATTTATTTAGCTGGATATATCCAAAAAGCGGGTATATGTAATAGTCAAGCAGCCAGTAATTGGTTAGTAGCAAAAAAGCCAGTAGGTTAGCTTGTAGGGAGTCAGGGGGGGAGAGAAGGTGAATGGCATAGGTCAAAGCAGGTATGTTAGAGTGGTGGACAAGCTGTGTGAAGCACCATAAACGCAGGATGTTATCAATCAGGGAACACACTTGGTCCAGTTGTATAATGCTCACCCTCCTTGTAGAATTTGACCGGAGGGCACGGGGAGCCTGATGGTAAGAAGGGCTCAACCCAGTGCACGCGGTGGTGTAATGTCCGCAAACAGATATCCTGCTGGAGAAGACCCTTTGAACGGGGAGCCTGGATGTAATGACGGCTCAACCCGATTGGATGGCAAATGCAGTGACCCCAAGTGGGGTGTCTGGCTCGTGGCTGGCAATCCGGAGCAGCGTTTTGTGGTGGAAGCGCTGTAATGTGGCACAAGGTAGCCGTTGCTTGTAAGTGCCGGGTGCACGTCAGCTCCGGAACAGTGATCGCGACCTCAGGGGTGAGAAGGCTCAGGGCGGAAGTGCTGCGCTCAGGGCGGAAGTGCGTCAACGCGTTTCGTTCCCCAGGAAACCGGGAACTTTCTCAAGACCATAAAGAAATGAGTTCCCCCACCTATGCATGACCACTTTATGCCCTGCCTATAACCAGTGGCGTAACTACTTAATGTGCGCCCCCTGCCGCAAAATATTTGGCGCTTCCCCCCACATTATGCCCGTACCTGGCCTGCCGCATCTGCGGTCACGGTCCCATCTCTCCCGGCGCCGACTCCTGCTGCTGTAATGAAAAGTTACACTCTCTGCGCCTCCCCGCCACTGAGGGTGCTGCGGAGCTATAGTTACGCCACTGCCTATAACCGTATCAGATTTACTGAAAGTCCTGAATGGTTCTTATTATGAGAGATGTAGCTATGAGTTTGCATTTTTCTAAAATTTGTTTTATGTTACATTCTCATAAAAGCCACTTAAGGAAGACGGTTGTCTGTTTTTTTTAAATCAAGCTGGGGTTGATCAGACAGGGCCATTTCCCTCTTGTTCATTCCCTCCTCTATCCTTACCACCCATGCTCTTTATCTTTTTTTTCTCCTTTGCAATGTGATTGTTCACTGTTGTATTTATGCTGTTAATTGTCTTTTCTTTTTATGTCTACTGCTTATACCGTCTCATGTTTAATTTCTACAATATAACAATAAGGGAGTCATTGGGATACAGTATTGTGAGAAAATGGATTTCATTTATCACAGAAAGGAAAGGTTCTCCTTCATTTTGTAGTAGTATTAGTTTCTCTCTAATCATGATCTTACAAGCTTCACAAACCAGATGTAGATACTTATATAATGTATGATGTTTGTACAGAACTTGTCCCTTAATATTAGTGCAGTTCTCTGTCATAGAAAACCTTGCAGGTTATGTGGGTCACCCATTGCAAGCCTTTTCTGCAGGGAAATGTTTCAAGGTTCTCAAACTTCTCAGAGAATTGGCCATTTCTTTATAAAAAGCCACAAATGGTTCTCTTTCCAGAAGCTAGAGAATGACATGGAAATTTATTTTGTACATGGAGTACAAAATAAATTTCCCATCCGGCAGGCACAAACAATTTAGGCCTAGACAGATTAGTGAAAATATATCTAATGAAAGGGGAACTATATGAGCGACAACATTAATGTACAGGCTATTCACTAAAGACCATTAACATACCCTCCAACATCTGAACATTAGAAACCGGTACACATTTGGAAAGGGGGCGTGGCCAATGGCAAAGAGGGCGTTGTCATAAGTAAAGGGGGCGTGTCCACACCCCCTTTCCGACTCTGTACACTACAGGGCACAGTACATTTAACAGTTCTTTATATATAGAACATCTAGCGCTGGCCCTAACTGGGTACATTAATAGCCATACCCAAAAGAGCCAGCGCACTAGAGCCGCCGCAGACCAGCATCAACTCTGGTCACACTCTGGTTTATTAAGCACAGCGGCCCATCTTCTACAGAAATCAGGATTATACCTTCCAATTGTAGGAACGTTATGTATCCTGAATCCTCTCGGGATCTTCTTGTCTCGATAATAGTCACCAAAAAAGCAGGAGTATATAAATGCACAGGATGTGCAACATGTACTTATCTGGAGACAGGGGATCACTTTTTTCACCCGCACAGTGGAGCTAGGATAGCAATTAAACATACGCTAACATGTAGCAGTACACACGTGATCTACTATATAAAATGTCCCTGCTCTAAACTTTACATTGGTAAAACCTCCTGCCAATTTAAGGAAAGAATGAACCAGCACAGAAGCGCAATCCGTCAAACATTAATGGGCAAATCAATTGACCAACCTGTAGCAAAACACTTTAAGGAGATGGGGCACAATCTGTCACAACTAAGATACAAAATGATAGACCATGTCCCAGCCAGTTTAAGAGGTGGAGATAGAAATAGACAATTGTTGCAAAAAGAAACCAAATGGATCTCTTGTTTAAACACAATCTCCCCTAAAGGTCTTAATGAATACATATCCTTTACAAGTTTCCTGCAATAAATAACTCGCCTTGTGATTAGTAGTATGTTTTTTTCCTTAATTGTTAGCCTGATTAGTAGTATGTTTTTTCCTTAATTGTTAGCCTGCTACATTTAGTTAAATAAATGTAATTGTCTCTAACGGCATATTAAAGGCATAAACTATATCTGCTGCTATTTTTAACAGTATGCACGGGTATTTTGTATATATTTATTGTAAAGCACTTCATTTGTACAAAGTAAATGTAAATGTCGCTGTTTTTTTCTTTTTTCTTCACCTGCACTGTTTCATGTAATTGATGTAATTGATTGATTGATGTAATTCATGTAATTGATGCGACACAGGTGAGGCGGCTCACCTGTGATGACGTCATCACCACTTTGGGCGGGCTCACAAACGTGGGATCACTTTGTCTGTACCTATATAAACCATGTACCGCACTATACTTGTATTCCTGATGAAGGTTGAAATAAACCGAAACGTAGAATTCAGCACTTGTTTTGTGTATTATTGATTCTATTATACCTTGGAGTGCCGCTCATTACTACCTGACTATATATATATATATATATATATATATATATATATATATATATATATATATATATATATATATATATATATATATATATATAGAAGCGTAGTAGATCCGGCACTCTGTCTTGTAGATGAATTAATGCCCAGGTGCCTTCCAGCAATTTTGTAGAGAGGTAAAGAAAAGCGGCACTCAAAGGGTCTTTTGTAGAATTTTCTTATTATTTCATCAAAGTAACAATGATAAAGACTTCAAATCAGTACACTGTACATGGTTCAATTACTCCAACGTTTCAATGCTAAGTGCATTTTTCTCAAGGAGCCATGTCGGTACAACGTATACACAAACATTGTTACAGAATCAAGTGTGTTTTATACATACCACTCCTGGTCCAGAGCGGGAGTTTTGCGGCAGCGTGGAGACAGCCGGCGTCTCCGTCAGTCTGTCCCCCGCTGGTGACGTCACTCCAGCTACGGCGCCGGCTCCATGGTAACGCTCCTGTTACCAGACGCGTCTCCATGGTGACTGGTCCCCGCAAGCCGGTGTGCGTCTTGCTTGCTCCCAGCTCTGAACCAACGCGGATATCTCTATAAAAGAGAATGGCAATGGGAAAACACTTTAGCAACATGCGATTTTTGTTTGGCAACACTGTGGAAATAAAATTTTCATTATGGTACATCGTAAGTGCGCAATATAATGCTCTGGACAACCATATTCTGCTCAGTCAATCTTTGCCATGTAGTGTTCTGAACAGATATATTCTGCTCAGTCAGTTTTTAACAAGGGTTGAGATGTCCATAGTTCAAAGAAATGTGCTCCAACTAAATCTTTCATTCAGTCCCAATGATGTTGCTGATCGTAGCTTATATATCCATTTCGTCTCAGACTGTAATAACAATTTGTCCCTATCTCCGCCTCTCCTTAGCGGGGGGACATGATCGATCAAGATGAATTGTAAATCCGTTAGAGTGTGTCCGGCTTCGAGAAAGTGACGGGCCACCGGTTGGTCCGCCTTGCCTGTGCGGATTGCTGTGTTTATAGCTGATCTATGGAGACCCATCCTCTCCCTGATAGTACGGATGGTCTTCCCGACGTAACTCAATTTGCAGGGACAAGTTATCATATATATAACGTGGGTGGTAGTACACGTAAGTATATGTTTAATTTGGTAGATGGTCTCAAGTTGTGGGTGTTGGAACTTAGACCCTGTCCTCATATTTTTGCAGGTGGTACATTTGATACATCTGTGACAACCTGGTTTCTTTGACAGAAATGATTGAGACTGGGGCTTTTTGTCACTAAAGCCCGTAATGTCTGTATGGACAACAATATCTTTTATATTTCTGCTCCGAGTATAGCACGCCATTGGCTGTTTGTTTGTGAGGCTTGGAAGCTGTTTATCTGAGGACACAATTGGCCACAGGGCCCTGCTGGCTCTGTGAACAACTGGACTTGAAGTGGAGAACTGTTGTTTCCACGGGATCTTATCTTGTTGGTGTCTTCTGTCTCTTGGACGCAGTAACTGTTCTCTAGGGATCTGTAACACCTCTTGTCTTTGTTGATATAAAGTCTGTATTTCATATCCCCTACTGGCAAACCTGTTAATGATTTGATCCAAGCCTTTATTCAGCGCTTCAGGAGTGTTGCAGATACGTGCCACCCTCAACATTTGTGACTTTGGCAGTCCATTTTTTAGGGGTTTTGGGTGGAAACTTGAAGCGTGCAGAAGGTTGTTTCTGTCAGTCTGTTTGGAAAACAGACTGGTTTGAATGTGGTTTTCTACTAGGGATACTTCCACATCCAGGTAGTGTATAACCTCCTTACTGATCATATACGTCAATTTGATGGGTGAGTCTCTGTCATTGATGGCTATGATGGTTTCTTCTAGTTCTGTCTCTGTGCCCGTCCATAAGAGGAACAGATCATCAATAAATCTTGTAAACATTAATATTTTTGATGATATTTCTGTGTTGCTGAAGAACATTTGTTTTTCCTCAGCAAACATGTATACATTGGCGTAACTAGGAGCCACATGACTACCCATCGCACACCCCGTTTTCTGTTCATAAAATCTGCCGTCGAACATGAAATAATTGCGTTCCAATGTAAGTTGGAGTAGATCTAGAAATAGGTTATGGTCGAGATCTGTCACTTGCTGGTCTTGTAGAAATGTTCTCATCGTTGTTAAGCCTGCTGCATGTGGGATCGACGTATATAGACTACTTACGTCCAATGTAGCCATAATTGTTTCAGGTGGTATTGTTGCAATATTGTTGAGGCGGGTGAGAAAGTCCGTAGTATCACGTATGTATGTTGGTTGTTGTTGAATGATGGGCTGTAGAATGGTATCTAGGAACTGGGAGATTGGATGGTACAGTGATTGCCTGGCTGATATAATTGGGCGGCCTGGTGGAGTCTGGAGATTTTTATGAATTTTAGGTACTGAATAAATTATTGGGATCTTTGGATGTTTTTCTTGTAAAGCTGTGTATAATTTATCTGTGATCAGATCTTCATCCCTTGCTTTTTGTAACCGATTGTTCAGTTCCCTTTGATATCTTGCTGTAGGGTCATGTTCCAGTTTACAGTATGTAGCTGAATCTGACAGTTGTCGGTACAGTTCTGCTTTATAATCTTCCAGATCCTGCACTACTATTGCGCCGCCTTTGTCAGCCGGTCTTATAATAATGTCTCTATACATTCCCAAGTTCTTAAGTGCTTGATTTTCTTCTTTAGTGAGATTGTAATGTTTAGTTGTTGATATTTGTTCGTACTTCTGCACAGAGTCCTCTATGAGTCTGGAGAATGTGGTTAATGAAGGGTTAGTCGACGGGGGATCAAATTGTGATTTTATTCTTGATTGTATAAATGTAGAAAATGGGATACTTTCTTCGGCGGATTCTCTGTTTTGAAAGAACTGTTTCAAACGGAGTTGTCTATTAAACCGATAGTGGTCAATATTCCATTGTATGTCATTGTGCTGGTGGGTGGGCACGAATGACAAACCTTTATTCAATACTTTTTCTTCACAATCGGTGAGTTTCCTCTTTGATAAGTTTATAATTATGTTGTTATGTTGGGATTACGCCCTTGCTGCCCTCTGGTTCTGGCGCCCCCTGCGGGTGGGCGTCCTTTTGGGGCATTGTTTCTGCGATCTCTTGTGCGCTCCCCTAAAGGGACATCCTCCTGTGTTTGTGGATCGTCCGAGAATCGTACTCCGAATTCGCTATCCGAATTTGATGTGTTTGTAGCGTTTACTTGCGTCTCCCTTCTCCGTCTATAGGTGTTTCTTCCCATTTTCATTGAGGACTGTTGATACGTTGATTCTCCTCCCATCAGCCATCTGTAAACTTTGTTTTCTTCATAGTCGGTACACACAATGCGATATTTGTTGTTTTTGAATTGGATGATCTCCTTCCGATATTTGTCTATTTGTTGTTGTAGTTTGATGTTCCAGTCTGGGTTTGTTGTCTGTAAATCACTAATGTGATTTTGATGCTCAAATACTGTAATTTTGTTGCGGGCTATTTCTAGTTCCCTTGCTGACTCTTCAATGACTAGTAACATCAGGTCGGTGCTACACTTATTTAGCACTCCGACCCACTTAGTGCAAAATTCGGGATTATATCTCCCAATTGTCGGGATATTTTTGATACGAAATCCTCTTGGGACCATATGTTCTCTATAATATTTGGAAAGAGATGTACCGTGCATTAGGTAATCTATTTCACGTTTTCTTAATCTCAGAAGTTGTTGAGCCAGATCCTGTGTATCCATGGAAATGTCTCCCTCAGTTGGCAATTCTTTGAAAAGTGTCTGTTCAACTTGGACATCCGGAAAACTGTATAGGTTTCCTTTAATAATTGGCATTCCTCTGCAGCCTGTTTGCAAGCCCGCGCTGCTGCTTTGTGTTCCCTCCATTGTATATCCGCTTGGAGTGGGGATTTATAGTTGGTTAGGTAAAATGTGGGTGCCTTGATCCGGGTGAGGGTTTGCACCCCCTGGAACAAAGAAGAGTAGTAGATCCGGCACTCTGTCTTGTAGATGAATTAATGCCCAGGTGCCTTCCAGCAATTTTGTAGAGAGGTAAAGAAAAGCGGCACTCAAAGGGTCTTTTGTAGAATTTTCTTATTATTTCATCAAAGTAACAATGATAAAGACTTCAAATCAGTACACTGTACATGGTTCAATTACTCCAACGTTTCAATGCTAAGTGCATTTTTCTCAAGGAGCCATGTCGGTACAACGTATACACAAACATTGTTACAGAATCAAGTGTGTTTTATACATACCACTCCTGGTCCAGAGCGGGAGTTTTGCGGCAGCGTGGAGACAGCCGGCGTCTCCGTCAGTCTGTCCCCCGCTGGTGACGTCACTCCAGCTACGGCGCCGGCTCCATGGTAACGCTCCTGTTACCAGACGCGTCTCCATGGTGACTGGTCCCCGCAAGCCGGTGTGCGTCTTGCTTGCTCCCAGCTCTGAACCAACGCGGATATCTCTATAAAAGAGAATGGCAATGGGAAAACACTTTAGCAACATGCGATTTTTGTTTGGCAACACTGTGGAAATAAAATTTTCATTATGGTACATCGTAAGTGCGCAATATAATGCTCTGGACAACCATATTCTGCTTAGTCAATCTTTGCCATGTAGTGTTCTGAACAGATATATTCTGCTCAGTCAGTTTTTAACAAGGGTTGAGATGTCCATAGTTCAAAGAAATGTGCTCCAACTAAATCTTTCATTCAGTCCCAATGATGTTGCTGATCGTAGCTTATATATCCATTTCGTCTCAGACTGTAATAACAATTTGTCCCTATCTCCGCCTCTCCTTAGCGGGGGGACATGATCGATCAAGATGAATTGTAAATCCGTTAGAGTGTGTCCGGCTTCGAGGAAGTGACGGGCCACCGGGCTTTAGTGACAAAAAGCCCCAGTCTCAATCATTTCTGTCAAAGAAACCAGGTTGTCACAGATGTATCAAATGTACCACCTGCAAAAATATGAGGACAGGGTCTAAGTTCCAACACCCACAACTTGAGACCATCTACCAAATTAAACATATACTCACGTGTACTACCACCCACGTTATATATATGATAACTTGTCCCTGCAAATTGAGTTACGTCGGGAAGACCATCCGTACTATCAGGGAGAGGATGGGTCTCCATAGATCAGCTATAAACACAGCAATCCGCACAGGCAAGGCGGACCAACCGGTGGCCCGTCACTTCCTCGAAGCCGGACACACTCTAACGGATTTACAATTCATCTTGATCGATCATGTCCCCCCGCTAAGGAGAGGCGGAGATAGGGACAAATTGTTATTACAGTCTGAGACGAAATGGATATATAAGCTACGATCAGCAACATCATTGGGACTGAATGAAAGATTTAGTTGGAGCACATTTCTTTGAACTATGGACATCTCAACCCTTGTTAAAAACTGACTGAGCAGAATATATCTGTTCAGAACACTACATGGCAAAGATTGACTGAGCAGAATATGGTTGTCCAGAGCATTATATTGCGCACTTACGATGTACCATAATGAAAATTTTATTTCCACAGTGTTGCCAAACAAAAATCGCATGTTGCTAAAGTGTTTTCCCATTGCCATTCTCTTTTATAGAGATATCCGCGTTGGTTCAGAGCTGGGAGCAAGCAAGACGCACACCGGCTTGCGGGGACCAGTCACCATGGAGACGCGTCTGGTAACAGGAGCGTTACCATGGAGCCGGCGCCGTAGCTGGAGTGACGTCACCAGCGGGGGACAGACTGACGGAGACGCCGGCTGTCTCCACGCTGCCGCAAAACTCCCGCTCTGGACCAGGAGTGGTATGTATAAAACACACTTGATTCTGTAACAATGTTTGTGTATACGTTGTACCGACATGGCTCCTTGAGAAAAATGCACTTAGCATTGAAACGTTGGAGTAATTGAACCATGTACAGTGTACTGATTTGAAGTCTTTATCATTGTTACTTTGATGAAATAATAAGAAAATTCTACAAAAGACCCTTTGAGTGCCGCTTTTCTTTACCTCTCTACCTCTCTCTATATATATATATATATATATATATAGATCTATATATATATATATATAGAAATAGGATGGGTTTCCCTATTTCTATTTCTATTTCTATCTCGGGTCCTGTCTAACAGAGGGCCCCCCAGTATTGCTGCCACATATCTTCAAAGCGCGGTTGGGGTAACCTGTCTTTATATATATATATATATATATATATAGATCTATATATATATCTATATATATGTATATATATATATAGATCTATATATATATAGACGCAGGCTCTCCCTTTAGGACGGGCAACCCGGGCCCGTACCGGCACAAAAACAAAACCAACAGGCCGACGCGGCGAGGGAGACAGTCCAAAAGCAACATCAAAGCCTCCGAGGAGTACAAACAAAAAGAGAACCTAATATTCAACCTGTCGTCCCACCAGCTGACCCACAATGAGATCACAGTATTAAATCACGGTTTATCCTACGTGCCTACAAACAAGCACGAATCATTCAAGTGGAATGTAGATCTACATCGGTTCAGCAGATCGCTTCGAGTTAAAGAATATTTCCAGAATGTAGTTTCAACCCAAACAGATCCACACCAAGCATTTCTAAGCAAATATGCACATTCTAATTTTGACCCGCAATCTCATAATTCGTCCATCAAGACGTTTACGAGAATTGTAGATGAGACAGTGGAAAGATTTGATGCCAACAGTTCCAAACATCACTCAAATATGAGTAGAAAGGAAATTAAGGCACTGAAAAGCCTTGCTGACAAAACCGATATCACTATACGCCCCGCTGATAAAGGCGGGGGTATAGTGATACAAGACACCAATAAATACATTGCGGATTTGGATACTCAATTGGCTGATACAACCACATATAAGAAACTACCAAGTGACCCCACAACCATCTTTAAAAAGGATCTGGACTCCCAGCTCAAAACAGCATACGATGCTGGGTTATTCAGCAAAAAAGTATATAACACCTTAACCACAGCATATCCAGTTACCCCGGTCATGTATTCAATTCCCAAAATCCATAAAGATCCCCTCAACCCACCCGGACGTCCAATCATTTCTGCCCGCAATTCCCTATTCCAGCCCGTTTCCCGTTTCTTGGACTCTCTGTTACAACCCCACATTATGGCCCAGAAAACATTCCTGAAGGACACTACGCAATTCCTCAATAAACTTAATGATCTGGACAATCTACCCGCACAGGCGACACTATGCACAATGGATGTTAAAAATCTATACGCAGTGATCCCTCACGGACAAGCTGTGGCAGCCATGCGGTCCTTCCTTCATCGTGTTCATTTCTCATCTTTGGACATTCCTTTGTTTTTGCACCTTTTGGAATTGACACCTGAAATTATTTTTTACACCACGGTTCATATTATTTAAGACCTTTGAAAACGATAGTAAATTATCAAAACATCAGCACCTAGCTGCGGTGTGGTCTGCAGTTTCTTATGGACGTTTATAAATTCCACTGAGTGCCGCCTTCATACCACATGGGGCAGGGGGAGGCAGCGGGGTGGTCCGCCGGGCTGAAAGTGGTTAATCTTTCAGCCCGGCAGCCGTATACACACGGCGATGATGGATGAAAAATCATCCATCATCGCCAGATCTGCTGGTAAAATCATCCATCATCGCCAGATCTGCTGGTAAAACCAGCAGATCAACCACTTTCCACTTTCCATGCAGGATCGCATCATCGCTAGTAGGCAATCTCTGGGCCATACACACTATATACACACTGTATACACATACATACAAACGGCTGTTTTGACCGATTTTCAGCTGAAAATCGTCAAGTGTGTAAGGGCCTTAAGACTTTTAGGCCCTTATTCAGATCTGATCGCAGTACACAATTGTTCTCAAAATGGACAAAACCATGTGCACTGCAGGTGGGGCAGATGTAACATGTGCAGAGAGAGTTACATTTGGGTGGGGTGCGTTGAAACTGAAATCTAAATTTGCAGTGTAAAAATAATGCAGCCGGTATTTACCCTGCACAGAAACAAAATAACTCACACAAACTTTCTCTATACATGTTACATCTGCCCCACCTGCAGTGCACATGGTTTTGCCCATTTTGAGAACAAATTTGTACTGCAATCAGATCTGAATAAGGGCCTTAGAACATTCTTAAGAAATCAAATACTTGCAGTTAGTACAGATTGTTATAGGGTATTTGGCTCCCTCTAGTAATAGAACTGTTTTCCTATCAAATAGTTCCTCTCAGCTCTTAAAAACCTACAAAAATAACTACAGGGTTTATTTTGTCTCTTTTAAATCTTTTTGAAAGAACAACTGACAAACCCCTCTGCACACACTGCCTGACTGTAGCACATTTCACTATATTCATTTTAGCTACATGACCAAAATACATAGTTTCTTTTATGACCAATGCACATTTTTCAGTTTTAGCTGTGAAACCTGCACATCACAAAGAGGCAAGTGCTGCATCATGCTAAGGAAGATGAGATTCCCAGTCTTGGTAAATCGTCTAAATAGGCAGTCACATACAGGGGCAAACACAGGATTTTCAGAAGGGGGTTTCCAAAGGGGCGGAGCAAAGCACGGAGATGGACACTTAGGTGACCCAGTATATGCCAGGTCAGTTAAAGTATTATAGATAGACCAAATGTATATAAATAATAATAATAAAATATATACATACAGATGGAGCGGGCCTCGCTCTTGCAGGGGATGGCGGATGATTCACCATCCACCATCTTTTCTGCGAAAGGGGATGCGCACGCACTCGATGGCGCTTCCCCCGGGTCCCCGCCGGCTTGTCGGCGGTCACCCGAGGTCCCCACCGCCTCCCCGCTGTCCCACCTAACCCTGTCTGTCTCCCTGAAGTGGAGACGGACAGGGTCTCAGTCGAATAGTCAGATGGAGCGCCTCGCCGCTGGCGATTCGCCAGTAAGAGGGAGGCTGGCTCCATCTGTACATACATACATACATACATACACACACATATATATATATATATATATATATACACATACATGGGCGTCAACAGCAGTGTAGACCCCTGGGCATTGCAATGTATTGGGGCCCCTACCAATCCTCCAGCGGTAGGGGTGGGGGAAGCTTTGATGTCCTGTGGGTGGTAGGGGGTATTATATCAACCGCTCAGCATGTAGGGCCTGGATCAGTAATTTCCACTAATTACCCCTTTACTGCACAGATAGTGGGAGATGAGGTGGGAGAAGGGGGCATTGGGCTGAATGAAGGGGTCCTGAGACATAACTTCCAGGGTGGTAGAGGATGTTTAATACGCAGAGGAGGGGTGTATAGTGGAGTGGGCCTATTATTCATAATTTTCTGGTGGGAGGACAGCTTGCTTGACTGCAGATATCTCCAGTTCCCAGAAATAGATTTCTTGGATTTAACTGGAATTAAAAACTAAAGAATCCCACCTACCAAAATGGTACTGGGGACTAGGGGATCAGAGTTCAGGAGGCAGAGAAATCTGCCAACGAGTATATAAAACTACATACCAGGTGTGTGGAGCTGGAGCAGTAACCAGCTGCTGGAAGGCTGATATCTCTGGTTCTGGAAAAAGTAGAGACAAGATACTAGTGCCCATCAAAGGTCCCAGCTTTTAGAATATATCCTCAGAAAAAGTCAGACAGAACCTGACATACCTGACTGGAAAGAGCAATTAACAGGCTTGGATGGGTATCACTGCTTTGAATTCAGATATCTCTGGTTCCCAAGGGCCGATTTTAAAAATTCTTATACCCGTGGAAAGAGGGGACACTCAGCTTTCAGCCTAGGGTCCTTAGACTCCTGGAGGGGTTTTTGGGTACTCATAAACCCCCCCTGCGTGCACTACTGACATAGGCAGAATGTAATTTTAGAAATGGAGTTTCAAGGTAACATTTAGTAGGATAAGATATTTCGACTTTTGCAATATTTAGTCAAAACATCCGAATTCGCAAATTTTGTCAAAATCCCCAATTTAATAGGGTCCAATTTGCCGTATAAATCACACTTTTGCCTCAAAAATCGACCTGATGATTTTTTCTCACACTTCAATTCGCCTCCAGATGTTTTTCCATTATAAAGTATACAACTCACAAATTTAATAGGATGCCGTTTTTGTAAAACAAATAGACCAAGTTCAACATGCTGAGTTTCACAGAACCATGCACAGACTAGTGCAATCTGTGCATCTCAAATTTAAAAAAATGTTGTGGGGATTCCCCTCCTGGGCATAACCAGCCCCAAGCTCAAAGAACCGGTCCTGGTTCCCAAAATACAAAATGAATAGGGGTCCGCCGTATTTTGGCAACCAGCACTGGGCCCAAACATCCAACAGGTTAATGCCACAGCCGGGGGAAACTTTTATGCAAGTTCCCCCGTCCAAAGCATTCATCCCCCGTGGCTGGTCAGCCCGGACAGGGACCCTGGAGGAGTGGACCCCTCCAATAAAGCCCCCCCCTCTAGAGTGACCCCTGATTAGGCTGAAGCCCGGGGCTGTCCCTGGTGCCCCTGGGGTGGTGGGCACCTGGCTGATAAATGGTTAATATTAGATGAAACTATTGTGTAATGTTGTGGAGCTACAAGTCCCAGCAAGCCTGCACCGCATGCAGGGACCTGGAGAACCACAAATCCCAGCATGCCAGGGGGAGAAGACGTCCACGATCCAGAAGGCATGTGGTGAGTATAATTTCTCTCAACAGGTGCTCATTTGGATTCCACATGGAGAAGAGAACAGGCCTTCAGGGAAATCCATAAGTAATGTATGTGTGAATGAATGTAGTATGTAATAAAGTTATACTGATCCTGTGTGTTTGTGTGTGTGTTTTTTTTTATGATAATATTTATTTGAGTTTGAGTTTAACATATAACATACAAATACATAGTAAAAAGCTTTACAAAATACTGACAAACTTTACATTTCAAAAGGTCTAGTACTCCTCCCCAGTGGCATTCTCCTAGAGGATATTCTGCCATGCTATCTTTAGATCAGATTACCCTCCTAAATTTCCCTACTAGAGGCACCCTCGTTGGATCATTACCTATACACTGTTTAGTATCTACTATTATTTATTTATTTTTCCCCTTGGAACACCTTTAAAGATCCCCTATCGTCATTCGAAGGTATGCCCTGGTTATCTTCTTCTATACCTGGTTCCCCTGTAAGGGGTTCCAGGGCTTAGATTATACATGTGAGTTCCGGCCTTATCCTGCTTAACATATACAATTATAGTGCTGCCCTTTAGGGATGTTTACCACCTATATCTTGCATTCTTCTTTAACTAATGTGTTTGTGTTACCGTGTCGGAGTACACACATTCCCCCCCCCCCTTTTTTTCTTTTCCCCCCTTTTTTCTTTTCCCTCTTCCCCTTCCTCCCCTTCCCTAATTGCGTGTTCAGTCGAGCTGTGGGCTAGTAAAAACAAAAATAAAAAAAGCATGAAAGTATTAAAACATATAATCAACAACTTACTTACAAACATTTCATATGTATTATGTTCAAATACCCAGCTCCCTCCCGCCTAATCAGAGTAACCCCTATAATTTCCTGGTGTTCCAATATTTTGTGCCTTTCCACCTATCCCATATTTTTTTATATTTACATATAGTGTTCCTACTCATGTGTAGATCTTTTTCCTGCTCAACTGTATAATTAACCAAGGCTATCCAACTTTGGAAATCGGGACCGTTTGTTGCCATCCAGGTTCTTGATATTGATACTTTAGCTAGGGCAAATAAACCCTGTATATACTTTTTTACCCCTTCCTCTATTCTTCCGTCCGCTATTATATTAAGTAGACAACATTTCAGGGTGAGTAGTTCTTTAGGGATCCCTGTTTGGACCATAATATATATTACCTTCCCCCAGAATTGCGCCACCAGTTGGCATTCCCAGAGTAGATGAAGGAATGAACCTGTGGCTGATTTGCACTTCGGGCATATCGAGGAGGCTCTACCACCAAATTTTACCAGGCGAGTGGTTGGAAGGTATGCACGATGGAGGATATATAGATGTACTTGCTGCACCCATATAGCATTTGTGGCCTGGGGCACTGATGTCATCACCTCCTGCCATTCCTCCTCCCCCATAGGTCCCACTTCTTCCTCCCATTTGATTTTTAATTTCGTTAAGTACTCACTCGGCTCTTCCCTTTTCAGGGTTTTATAGATCTTTGAGGTAGAGCTACTTCTATCTCCCTTTTTAATTATTTTTTTGATTGGTGATTCGCTAAAGCTTGGAGATGAGGCGGAGAATCATTCCTCCAGTATACTTCTCAGCTGGAGGTAGCGAAAAAAATAAGTTTTTGGCACGCCCAACTCCTCCCTCAATTGGAGGAAGGACTTGAGACTGCCTCCCCCATAGAGTTGGCTTAGGTTCCTAATAGAGTATAATCCCCAAACCTCCTTCAGCTGTAGGGCCCTAGCTGCTTCCCTCATCCACCTATCCTCTAAAGGATATTCTGGGTCTATGTCTTTGTGCTCCACTACCCCATTCGCTTCCTTCCAGATTTTAATAGCTTGCTTGATCATGGGCGGATCTCTAGCTTGTGTATACCCCTGAAGGAGTCTAGCCAGTGGATTAATCCCCGGTGTAGATGTGTTTACCAGGGCCGTTACCATCTCTGTGCCCTGATCCTGACACATCCAGGCCCTCAGCTGGGCAAGTTGGGCTGCAACATAGTACCCCCTAAAGTCCGGCAACCCCAGGCCCCCTTCTTGCTTATCCTTCATTAGAATTTTTAATTGTAACTTGGACCTGGCGTTATTCCAGATGAATGATGCCATAATACTGTTTATTTTCCTAAAAATTGTCTTGGGGAGATAGATTGGGGCTTGTTGAATTACATATAGAATTTTTGGAAGTATAATCATTTTTAGAAGGTTTATTCGACCCGTCACTGTTAGGGGCAGTCGACTCCAGGTTTTACATTTTTTAATAAGATAGTCAATTAGTGGTTGAATATTCAATATAGTAAATTCTTTTGGGTCTTTGGAAATCCAAATTCCCAGATATTTGAATGCTGGAGCCCACTTCAGAGGGAGTGGATGAAGGGGCAGGGGGTTCCCCGTCTCGTTGACCGCTAGAATATGGGATTTACCCCAATTTATTTTTACCCCGGAGTAATCACCAAATTCATTCATTGTTTTTAATACTACAGGTAGGTCCGAGATATAGTTGGAGAGGTATATTAATAAGTCATCCGCAAATAATGACACTATATCCCTTCCCTCTCCCACCCTAAGTCCCCTGATGTTGGGATGAGTTCTGAGGATACAAGCCAGAGGCTCAATTGCCAGGGCGAAGAGAACAGGGGATAAAGGGCACCCCTGTCTCGTCCCCCTGGCAAGGGTAAATGCTGGTGAGGTCCAACCGTTCACGGATACCCGAGCTCTCGGGCCGGTATAGAGTAGTTGTATCCACTTAATATACCTTGGACCCAGTCCAAAGGCCCGGAGCACAGCCCAGAGGTATGGCCACTCGATCAATGTTGTGGAGCTACAAGTCCCAGCAAGCCTGCACCGCATGCAGGGACCTGGAGAACCACAAATCTCAGCAAGCCAGGGGGAGAAGACGTCCACGATCCAGAAGGCATGTGGTGAGTATAATTTCTCTCAACAGGTGCTCGTTTGGATTCCACATGGAGAAGAGAACAGGCCTTCAGGGAAATCCATAGGTAATGTATGTGTGAATGAATGTAGTATGTAATAAAGTTATACTGATCCTGTGTGTTTGTGTGTGTTTTATTTCACTATATGTCATGTTGTGAAACTACAACACCCAGCTGGCCCTTTAATGCCCCACATGCTGGGACTTGTGGTTCTCCAAGGACCAGCCTCGGGCTTCAGCCTGGGAGGGGTCACTCTAGGGGTGGGGACCCCTTTATTGGGGGGGTCCCCACTCCTCCAGCGTCCTTGCCCGGGCTGACCAGCCACAGGTAATGAATGCTTTAGCCATGGGAATTTGCATGAAAAGTTTAGAATTTCTAAAACCAGGACTCGTTATTTGAGCCCAGGGCTGGTCATGGTCAGGAGGGGAGACCCCATGCCATTGTTCTTTATACAAATTGCACATGTGCATTCATTCACACATTTTCATGACTAGAATTCACACATTTTCATGACTAAAATTCGCACCACATTGCACCATATTGCATTTTTCAACCACTAATTTGCATTCCATTATTTAGTCGATGGTTAAAAAAAAATTGCGATATGAAAAAATGCGCTAAGGTGCGATTTCAGAACCTTCAAAAAATCGCATCCCATTAAATGTCACCCTCAGTATCTTGTTCATCACCATTTTAAAAGTGTCCTGCACTCCACACAAACCAAGGGGTAGGACCCTGTACTGAAAAAGGCCTTTAGCTGTATAAACTGTCTTTTCTTGGTTGAGGGCATAAGGGGCATATGCCAGTAGCCATTGTGAGATCAAGGGTGGTTAAATCTTGCAGGACAAACTTTTCACAAGTTTGTTCACCAGTAGCATCAAACTGGAAATGCTTTTTTAAAGTAATTTCTGAACCATAAGCTGCCACTGGATTTTGTAACCAGCACAATTGGGTTACACCACTTACTGGTAGACTCCTCCAATTACTAGTTAAACCATGCTCCACCTCACTTCTAACTGCATTTTGCCTCTTCTCAGTTATCCAATGGGCTTTATTTTACTACTATCCCAGGGAGGCATGGCTATATGTTCAATAAAAGCTATGCATCTTGGTAAGAGAATGTGTACATATTCCATTGTACAATATCCTCCACCTCCACTTTTGCTATGCAGAGAAGGAACGTTCTGTGGTAATCAAAGACTTCTATACTACCATACTAAACAACCCTGGTACTAAATACTCATCATGCTCTTCCTTCCTCCTCCTGGCCTGCCTGAATTTATAGTTTGCATCTTCAAGCATCTCTACCACCTCATAGGTTCCCTGCCATTGAGTAGATTATCTTGGGTTGGCACTAGAACCAATAATTTATCCCAATACAGAAGGACTGGGTTATCCTAGTAGTAGCATAATATTTTACTGTTGACCTTGAACATCTTCTACGTGTTGGTGCACCAAAGGGCTTATCTTCACAAACTTCTCCTACATTTTAGAAACAAAATGTACTATGTTGATCCCTAGACCTCAGTTGTTCCCATCTCTCCTTTAGTATATCCAAAATGCCCCAAGTTTGCCTCTCATACAGAAGCTCAAAATGTCTAAACCATATTGAAGCTTAGGGTACCTTTCTAACAGAGAATAGCAGGATGTATGAGTCCCAATCCTTCTTTTCCTGCACCACTGCATTTGTGATCATATGATCCAGAGTCTGATTAAACCTCTCCACTAGCCCATTAATTTGTGGATGGTAAAAAGAAGTGCTGAGTATTTTTAGCCTTCGCAGTTGACACATATCCCTCGTTAGCCTTAACAAGAATCGTGTATCCTTAGGGATTCCCAAATTGATATAAAAGTAAACCAACTCCATAGCAATCATGCTAGACTTCATATTTGAAAAGGGTATTGTCTCTAGATAGCATGTTGCATAATCTATTACCACCAAAACATACTAATGGCCTTGAATGGTTTTTCTAGGGCCCCAACAAAATCAGTGCTGATTTGCTCAAAGGTTACCTGTATCAGTGGCAATGGAACAAGAGGTGCAAGGTAAGAGGGCTTAGGTCAAGTTCTCTGGCAAATATAGCATGTCTGGCAATACTTTTCATGGCCATGTGTACCCCCGCCAACACAAACTTATGCAGGACTCTCCCAGGTTTTGGCCTCACCCAGGTGCCCACCCCAAACATGGGTATGTTCTGCATTCAGTAACAGAGGGACATGTACTTGGGGCTCTACTAGCTGTTTTACAGTCCTCTCCTGTTCTCACTTTATACAGGCAAAATTTTAAATTATAAAGTAGGGACCTCCCCCTGACAGTGGGGTTACTACTCGTGGAACCCTGGTTACCTCTGTCACTGCTTTAAAGACTTATTCTAGGATAGCGTCTATTATTTAGTCCTGTGCAAAGTCAAGTCCATTATAGAACTGCTGTTAAAAGTCTTATAATGGACACAGGTGATCAATCCATGTCTTCACCTGACCAGGAGAGGGTTTATCTGCAGTTTACTCCAGGAGGACTGCAAATTGTCAGCCGATGTCTTTCATCCTGTGTGATTTCCATGTAATTTTTACTTGTGATCACTGAAGCAACTCTCTGTCCAGTAAGAAGATTAGTTTCTGATACGGTATGTCCAGTTGGACTAGCTCTAAGGTCACCGCCTGAAAAAATGGAAAGTTTTGTCCAGAAGATGAGAAGATGCAGCAACTTAGGAGCTATCACTAATATGGTCTACCTTTCTGGCCCAGTGACTGGCAGGAGCATACTCTTGTATTCCCCAGATGTCCCATAAATACAGTACAAAGAGCCTTCACTCTTGGCAACCGAGGTCCTGACTCCACTGAGATAACTTAATCGGAAAACAGGGTAAGTGTCAAGGATTGGAGGACACTTACCCTGATTTTTGATTAACGAAAAATGTTTCTTAAAAACAACCATTCTGGGGTACACTCATGGTAAAGTAGCTTGGGTACATTGACCATGCCTATTGGTCTAGGGTGCAGTTCATAGACTCCTGCAGTATTGGGCTCTCCATCTGTATGTGTCTGGGCACCCCACATTCAAAACACAGAGGTTTAGCTCTTAATCCACAGGGTTTGTCACTGTTGGGCCTGGACAGTTCCCAGATAACTTTTTATTTGCACAGGTTTTGGCACAAAACCAAATGGCTTATTCATTTGCTTCAATACTCTAAATCTCTCCACTGGTGTGGCGAGTTCCTCTGGGGTTCTTCTGCCTCAACCACTTCTGCAGACCGTCGTCCAAAGTTCAGACACAGTGGTACTTACAGTAGGTACAGATGATCTTAGTATACGGGAAGGAGGGAATGACAGAGGTAGAATTCCCGGAACTATGGAGAGGGCAGGCAGTGTGCATGGTGGGGAGGCCTGTAGAGAGTCTATTGAAGGGGAGAGGGGAAAGAGGAAGCTAGTAAAGAATTCAAATGGGTCCTGGGGTGAAACTAATCACAATATTAGAGCCATATCTAAAAATAAACATAAATTAAAATGCTTACTGGCTAATGCAAGAAGCTTAGTGAGTAAAATCGGGGAGCTTGAAACGGTGATCAGTAGGGATGACTACGACATCATTGGTATTACAGAAACTTGGGGCGAAATGTAATAGGGTGCGATTTTTTAGACTAAAAAAAAATCGCACCAAATCGCACCTTTAAAAATCGCATTTTTTGCAGCGAATTCGCATATGTAATGAGATGCGAATTTGCGTCAAAAAATGCGATTTGCCGCGATTTCGGGCGATTTTTAGTCATGAAAATGTGCGCATTTTCAGTCATGAAAATGTGCGCATTTTCATAAATGCGATTTTGTGCAAAAAAAAAAAAGTTTAAAAAAAAAACGGCGTGGGGTCCCCCCTCCTAAGCATAACCAGCCCCGGGCTCATTGAGCCGGACCTGGTTCCAAAAATACGGGGGACAAAAAATCTGGGGATCCCCCGTATTTTGAAACCAGCACCGGGCTCCAACAGATGCGGTGTCATGCCACAGCCGGGGGACACTTTTTATACAAGGTCCCCCGGCCAAAACATGAGCACCGTGGCTGGTCAGCCTTGGACGGGGTACCTGGAGGAGTGGGGACCCCCCCCCAATAAAGGGGTCCCCCCCCCAGGCTTCACCCGTCCAGGGCTGAAGCCCGGGGCTGTCACCGGCGTCCGTGGCCAGTGGACGCCGGCCTGATAGGGTTAAATCGATCATACGTTACATTGCTTTATACCGGAGAACTACAAGTGCCAGCAGACCTCCCCCGCATGCTGGGACTTGGAGAACCACAAGTCCCAGCATGCGGGGCATTAATGGACCCGCTGGGACTTGTAGTCCACCTGTAAAAAGAATGTTTATAAAAAACACACACACAGGGTCAGGTATTAATTATGGGGGATTTTAATTTACCCGACATTGATTGGGAAAACGAAACAGGTAAATCAGCAAGAAGCAATGGGTTCTTAAGCTTACTTAAAGACCAGTTTATTACACAAACGGTAGAAACTCCAACTCGTGATGAGGCGCTCTTGGACTTAGTATTAACAAATAACACAGACTTAGTTTCAAACACAAAAGTAATTGAACAATTAGGGAATAGTGATCACAATATGGTTTCACTGGAAATCAACTTCAGTAAATTACATCAAAAAGGATCTGCAAAAATACTAAACTTCAGAAAAGCGAACTTTGAATTATTCAGGGAAGCCCTAACAGGAATTGGGTGGGAAACGGTTATGGAGGGAAAAAATGCAGAGGAAATGTGGGATACTCTAAAAAAGGTGCTTGATTCACTAACTATTGAATACATTCCTAAAGTAACTAAAGGTAAATTCAACAAAAAAAAGCCACCATGGTTGGACAAAGAAGTAAGGTCAGCTATCAACAATAAAACCAGAGCCTTTAAATTCTATAAAAATAACTTGAATGAGGAGGCGTTCGCAAAATACAAAGAATCAAACAAAACTTGTAAAGGGGTAATCAAAGCAGCTAAAATATTATATGAAGAGTGCATAGCCACTGAAAGCAAAACCAACCCAAAGAAGTTTTTTAAATACATAAATAGTAAACGTTTAATTAAGGAAAACATAGGCCCACTAACTGATACTAGTGGAAAAAGTGTTACTGAGGACAAGGGAAAAGCAAAACTGTTAAATGAGTTCTTCTCATCAGTATTTACTAAGGGAGAGCAGACTGTGGAATGAACATTTACCACAAACGGGACAAATAAGCCAGATCTCATTGTGGATTTCACACCGAAGGAAATAATACTGAGGCTAAGCAAATAAGTCACCAGGGCCAGATGGGATTTATCTGAGGGTATTAATGGAATTAAGGGATGAACTAGCTACCCCCCTACATTATATCTTTAGCAAGTCACTATCGTCAGGTATAGTACCAAAAGATTGGAGAATAGCAGAGGTAGTGTCAATATTCAAAAAAGGAAAAAAGGAAGATCCCGCTAATTACAGACCCGTTAGTTTAACATCAATTGTGGGTAAACTATTTGAAGGATTTTTAAGGGATGGTATCCAGGAATATTTAGATCATCACCGTCTACTCAGTACTAACCAACATGGGTTCGTGAAAAATCGTTCATGCCAAACTAATCTACTAGGGTTCTATGAAGAGGTTAGCAAAAACCTCGATAATGGAAATGCTGTAGATGTGATTTTCCTAGATTTCGCTAAAGCATTTGATACTGTCCCACACAAGAGATTGATTAATAAAATGGAGAACCTAGGATTGGGTGAAAATATCTGCAGATGGGTAGGGAATTGGCTATGTAATAGAGAACAAAGAGTGGTTGTGAATGGTGCCGTATCAGATATGATACCGGTACTAAGTGGAGTGCCCCAGGGTTCGGTTTTGGGGCCCATTTTGTTTAACATTTTTATTAACGATATTGGGATAGGGTTACTCAGCAATGTATCCATCTTTGCGGACGATACAAAACTTAGCAAAGTCATCAAATCATCAGAAGATGTCACCATGCTTCAAAATGATCTTGCAATTCTAGATGAGTGGGCAAAAAAATGGAAGATGAGGTTCAATGTAGATAAATGTAAGGTTATGCACCTTGGGAGACACAACCAGTGTGCAAGTTACAACCTTAGCGGAGAGGAACTGGGTAATTCCATACTTGAAAAGGATCTAGGAGTCCAAATAGACAGCAATCTAGGATGTAGTGCCCATTGTAATGTAGCTACAAAAAAGGCCAACAATATTCTGGCATGTATTAAGAGGGGAATGGAAACTAGGGACTCAAGGGTAATTATGCCACTATATAAAGCATTGGTGAGACCTCACCTAGAGTACGGAGTACAGTTCTGGGCCCCACACTATAAAAAGGACATCATAGAATTAGAAAAAGTCCAAAGGCGAGCAACAAAGCTTATTAGGGGAATGGAGAATTTAAGCTACGGGGAGAGATTAAGCAATTTGGGACTATTTACATTAGAAAAGAGACGTTTAAGGGGGGACATGCTCAACATGTACAAGTATATCAAGGGCCAATATAAGGAACTGTCACACACCCTATTTTCTACTAGAAAGGAATCTAGGACGCGAGGGCATGAGTAAAGATTAGAAGAAAAAAGATTTCATTCAGCTAGTAGAAAGAATTTCTTTACGGTCAGAACAGTCAAACTCTGGAACTCTCTTCCCAGAGAGGTGGTAACGGCTGGCTCATTAAATGCATTCAAGGCAAAGTTGGACAAACATTTACTGGAGAAAAACATCCATGGGTACAAATAAGAAATATAATTTGTCTGTAAAATACCAGAACCTACCAAATCAGCAATGGATATCTATACCAGGTTGAACTGGATGGACGCAAGTCTTTTTTCAGCCTTACCTACTATGTAACTATGTAACTATGGTCAATTGCCAGCTTCACCTTCAAATGGTACAAGTTTTTTTTCCAGTTTTAACAACTTCCTCAGTATTTTGATGAAGAGTTCCTACTGAGTTCCTTTGGAAAAATGCCACTCATAAAAGTGCTGAGATCAGCCTGACCGCGTAACACTGACATAAGCTAGCGTCTCTGTCTTTAGGATTAAGGGCCTTATTCTAGTTCACTCTTTCTGACAAAATCCTTCTTAGATGGACAAAACCATGTGCACTGCAGGTGGAGCAGATGTTACTTGTGCAGAGAGAATTCGATTTGGGTGGGGTTTTACTTCAAAGTGAGATCTATATCGCAGTGTAAAAATAAAGCAGCCAGTATTTACCCTGCACAGAAACTAAATAACTCACCCAAATCTAATTCTCTGTGCACATTTTACATCTGCCCCCCCTGCAGTGCACATGGTTTTGTCCATCTAAGAAGGATTTTGTCAGAAAGAGTGAACTAGAATAAGGCCCTAAGTACCTGAGGTCCATATAAACCAATGGAGCTCCATTGGACAAGTATGGCAACAGTTTCCTTCTGGTGGCCATTTTGCATATTTGCTGATCTCTCATCTGTGGCGAGGTAGGCTTCTAAGCTATCCTTAGCTGACATTTTCTGAAGCTCAGGCTCCGCCTTAGGACTGAGCTGTTCCTAAGAATATGATCCATACAGTCTTTCATACCTTAGACTCCTCCTACCTCTCAAAGGTTAAGATTAAAACAACACACCTACCCTGCTTGTTTAGGGTAGTTCCTTGAAGATATTCTTGTTGATAAGTTGCATGCTTTCAGCTGCAACAGGCTGCAGGGGAGAGGTGGACTGCAGTAAACACATATTTTCTGTGCTCCGAATATATTACTTTCCTAGAATAGTTAGAATGTACACCTGTTCACTGAGTTAGTGGAGGGCTCTGTCATGATTGCTTACATTGTAAAAGGAACAGTAAAGAAGCTGGGATATGAGGGAAAGGGGATTATGGAGGCATGTATAAGCAAAGAAGTGAATGTGGAAGAGATCTGGTAAGCTATGGTGAATATTAAGTGATACTTTAAAGCAAGGAAATGCTTTTTCTTCATCTGAAAACCATTACATTATCACAACCCATAGGTACCAAGGTTGGAACATCTATCATTTAAACTAGCACAGAAGTATTATAAAACTATTAGTGCCAGGGGCATAGGAACTAAACAGTTCCTGGGGAGGGGGGCAAAAGCCACATACTACCATCGCCTCTTTTTCTCATGTTTGGTATCTCATTTCAGGGGCAAACGCAGGATTTTCAGAAGGGGGTTTCCAGAGGGGCGGAGCAAAGCACGAAGATGAACACTTTGGTGACCCAGTATATGCCGGGTCAGTTAAAGTATTATAGATAGAAAAATGTATATAAATAATAATAATAAAAATTATTTTCTGGTGGGAGGACAGCTTGCTTGACTGCAGATATCTCCAGTTCCTGGAAGGCTGATATATCTCGTTCTGGGAACAGTAGAGGCAAGCTAGTGTCCATCAAAGGGGGAGAGTCCCAGCTTTTGGAATATGCCCCCAGAAAAACTCTAAGTGAGACAGAACCTGAAATATCTGACTGGAAAAAGCAATTAACATGCTTGGATGGGGACCACTGCTTTGAAGTCAGATATCTCTGGTTCCCAAGAGCCGATTTTTGAAATTCTTGTATCCATGGAAAGAGGGGACCCTTGGCTTTTAGCCTAGTGCCCTTAGACTCCTGGGGGGGGGGGGTGTTTCTGGGTACTCAGAAACCCCCCCTGCGTGCGCTACTGCATTTTTAAAGAGCCAGATGTACTAAGCTTGAAAAGTAATAAAATGGACAGTGATAAACCACCGACCAATCAGCTTCTAACTAAAATGTCACAGGCTGTGTTTGAAAAATGAAGGTAAGAACTTATTGGTTAGTGATTTATCACTCTCCATTTTATCACTTTTCAAGGCTTAGTACATCTCACCCAAGGTCAGTTGGAATACAGACACCGCAATCTGAACACTGGTGACAAAACCGCTAATAATGACAGCACTGGAATCCCAACTGTTGGCATCCTAAAGATTAGTATGCTGGGGCTGGTTAGGGTTAAGATGCAGGGGGGCAGGTTAGGTTTAGGCAGTATAGGAGAGTTTAGGGTTAGGCTGTATGGAAGGGGGAGGGTTAGGCAAAAAGAAGGGAGGGTTAAGGTTAGGTACTGAGGGTAAGGTTAGGGTTAGACAGCAGGAGTGGTGGTTAAGTTTGACTGTGGTGGTGGGGGGTGGGGGTTAGGCTACACAAAGAATACTTACCACCTGGGATGCTGGGATGATTCAATTTTTAACAATGACTGTAGACATACGACTCCTCCCAATAATATGTTCCTTTTTGTCGTTTTTTCTGGGGTTTGCCAACCCCAGTTTCAGTGTTTATTTGGCTATAAAATGATATATTCCATTGTTAAGTTTAAAAATGCATGTTTTCTAGTCATTAACTTAGTTTTTACTCAGATTTCATTAACAGACTAATCTTATTTGATCGGGGTATTTGCAAATCTATCGTCACTGACTCACTGCTTATGATACGTGTTATAAATTGAAATTACTATCTGTTACTGGACGCACTGCTCAAAATAGTTGTTCATCAATACAGATTGTTTATTAAATGTTTATGAATGGAATGCCTTATTAAAAATAAACTAATCAATCAAGCTGTATACTAAGGCAGTCTATATTATAGAACATTTGGTAGTTATACCAGGGGCGTGAGTTCATCCCAGTGGCCCATAGGAGTTTGGTGCCACCACTGAAAAAAAGGGAAAACAGAATTATACAGATAATGCTCTCAGCCATTCTACAGGGACTGGAGCTCACAGTGAATTGAGGGCCTCTGCTGTGCTGTGTGACAACAGCCGGTGGGTTAGGGTCAGACTTACAGTATGACATTGTAGTACGCAGTATCAGTGTTCTCCAGTGTGTCCCATCAGCAGCGCTACAGTCACTTTCTACAGCACATGCTGAGCAGTACTAGAAAGGAGATGTCCTGCTGCCTATTGCAGGTGTTAGCAGAGCTCCAATGATTGAGCCAATTAACTATGCATTAACAGCAGGTGCATGGCAGCAGTCACACTTGGATCCCACTGTGAACCACACAGCTGCTGCTGTACATGTAGGTGCCCATTCAGGGCTGGGTGGGGTATAGCGAGCCGACAGTCAGGATTCCAACAGTCATTAGTCCGACGTCAGTATCCTGACTGCCGGGAATCAGACACCCTGGTGAGCACAATGAAGCCCCTCACTGCAGTTGCCACCTATTCTATACTCCCTCTATAGGGGTTGTGGACCCCCATGAGGTAGAATAGCCTGTCAGTCGGGATCCTGGACTCTGACCTTAAGATGCCATTTGGGAATAATTAGTAAATGTTTGCTGATTACAGGTATGTTTCTTTGAAGGAAATTGTAAAATGAATATATTTTCTCATTTTGCAAATGTTAATTCTAAATAAACTGATCATTTTCATTTCAGTATTTATATACTTTTCAGGACATTGTGTAGAAGTGTTGTTATTTACCCTTGATACCCTTGATGTTTCTTGTTTTCTCTGGAGACTTATTGTCCTAGGGCAGCAACTTGTGTTGTTAAAGATATTAAATATTTTTTGCTTGAGCGGGGCTGCTGCATTCCTTGTCCGCCCCCAGTTTCCCACACTGAGGACCGGTAGCAAGTCTTTACCAGACTAACCTTCAACCATAGGTTGGTATTCTGTTTAGCCCAGGTCATTTTTTTTAGCATTCTTTTTTCAATGTTTCAATGATTGTTTTTTCCAGGCTATCCAATCCGGATGTCCGGAAAAAAAAAGAGATGAAGCCAGTGTGCTTTCGCTAGAAAAAGCTAAATTTTCATCTGTAAACAGGGTAGTTTTTTGGGGACTTTGCCTGAAACCTGAGCGTGTTTTGTGATTTTGTTTCATTAAAATTATGATGGTTTGTACACCTTGACAGGGCCGTCTTTTCATATGAGCTTAATGGGCACTTGTCCAGGGGCCACAGGTGTATAAGGGCCATATGCTGATAGCTGAGGATCCCCGTTTTTCCAGGGATACCAGAATTTTGAAAATTGCCCCTAGGGAACTGGAGATATCCAACTTCAAAGCAGCAGACCACATCCGACCTGTTAATTGCAATTCCCAGTCATATTTCTCAGGTTCTCTCTGACTTAGAGTTTTTCTGAGAGTATATTCCAAAAGTTGGGACTCTCCCCTTTTAGCGGCACTGCACCTGCCGCTAAATCGCATGCGATTTTATAGGGTGTGCGATGCCATTACATTAGGTATACAATAATATGATTGTATGTCCTAAAAATCGGTTTTACGCACCCCCCCTCCCCCCCCCCCCGAAGCGTGGCGAGGGGCAGTGGAACTCATCCTCCGACTTTTTCATACCCCCACTATTCATGTCGGCGTGGAGTTGAATTTATATAGTGTGGCGAGCGCAGCGAGCCACCAAGCCCGTGGCGAGCGGACGTGGAATACATTTAAAGTAATCCGCGTCCCCTCGCGGGGCTTGCTGGGCTCGGTGGCTAGCTGCGCTCGCTACACTATATATATATAGTCAACACCACGCCAACGTGGATAGTGGGGGTATCAAAAGGTCGCGGGGCTCGCTGCGCTCGCCACACTTCGGGGTGGCGTGGATAGTGTGTGTGTGGGGGGGGGGGGTTGCAGGTGCATAAAACCTCTTTTTAGGATATACTGTACAATGATAGCATTGTACACACAGAGGCCAGAATGGGGGTTTTACCGCATTTTCAGCTTAATACATCCCGCCGTTACTGGCTGGATGGCTAGTTATGCAGTGGTCTCAGACAGTGACTGGCAAGGCGGATGATCTCTCTGGCTGGCTGATCTCTGGATGCAGGAATGGAGAGTGCTTTCTCACTGTGCAGCAAAGTTGAGTGGAAGTGTAGCACACAGTAGTAGTAGTAAAGTACAGACACAAATGGAATGCACACTGTTTCTGATTCCTCTACCTGTGTACAGTATGTGTGTACACAGCACACGTTGGTTCCAACCACCCAACACTATACTGTTTTCTATTATCCCACTAGCCTGTCATTCAATACATTGGCAGATCCTGGCACCCTAGGCAGCAGCCTAAACCATTCCTCCTATGTAAGCGGTTGAGCATATTGTATGCAACCACCTTCACTGACACGCCCATGCCACATCCATAATCCATGCGTCTGGTTAGCCACCTCCCAGTCACTCCCCAGATGCCCAGCACTTATCTAAGACCTTTCTAGTAACATGTGTTTTGATATGGGCAGCCCTTCTGGGTAATGCATGTGCTGCAGGAGTTTATAGGGTTTTAAGTGCAGTAATAAAAAATATCACTCAACACAATGAACGTTGGCATTACGCACTGCACTGAATCAGGCCCACAATATGTCTCTCATAAATAACATTCCACAGGCTAAGACAGCGCCTTATGAAGTCCTATATACTTTTAAAACTGAGATGTTTTCTGATTATGTATACTAATCTTGACCTGAAATTAAATAAATGCTCCCTTTCTAAAACAGTATAAATCAAATGTATTACTATATTACTATTACTATATTCAAAAAGGACTGTAATGGGTTGTAAACTAAAGCTCAAATGAGTAACATTCTATATTCTCATTTGGTTGTGTAGTGGCTAAATCAAACACTGAAACTTAAATAGAACTTAATTTGTTTTTTATTGTAAATGAGAATGATTAAAAAGACATACAGTTACATCTCCTTTACATAATAAACACACAAATAGTTTATTGAACACCAGTAGTTCCAAACTGCTGTAGCATCCTGGGGTGGCTCAGGGCAATTTCATGGGTTATCTTGGCTGGTGGTTCAGGACCAGTTAAAATGATTTATGGTCATTGTAATAAGCAAAACCAGTGCCCATCAAAATAAAATGGACAAATAGAAGCAAAGTATGTCCCTCAGCACATAATTGACCCTAAGGATGACATATAAGATAATTTACTTAATTTAATATTTCTTCTGAATTTCTCAGTAACACATTTTTTGGCCTAGGGGGTGCCATGAAAAAAATTGTTATACTCAAGCGCACCATGAATCAAAAAGAGGGTGGGAACCACTGGTGCAGGGCCGGTGCTAGGGTGTTTAGCGCCCTCCTGCGAACTATGAATTTGCGCCCTCACTCTCATAACTTCAGCACATGTAACAAAACTAAAAGGCTTACTCTCACAAGAAACATTGTCACACAAAGGTACCCACGTTTCATATTACACTGCAGAGTGGCACAATCTTAATCACAATACACCACATAGTAGTCTACCTTTTTCACATTGCAACACACAGTAGTACCCCTTATTCATGTTAAGCTACACAGTAATACTCCATATACACAATGCCCACAGTAGTAGTGCCACTTACTACAAGTTGTGTGGAGAGAGGGGTGGTGAGGCACACTGGGGAAGTGTTGCACTGATATATTCACAGATGTTGACACACTGTTGAAAAAAAAGACAGATGCTGACACACAGAAGATGACATATGGACAAAGTCTGACATACAGTCAATGACACACTGACAGGTGCTGACACATAGATACACAGACGATGACACACTCAGACACCGGGATAGATTGACAGACGACACTGACATGCGGATACACAGATGCTTACACGGGCAAATGCTGACATACAGATGACACATGGACAGACTCTAGCACACTTAGATGCTAAATCACTGACACATGGAAATACAAATGCTGACACAGACAGGTGCTGACACACAAACTGAAGCTAACACATGAGTGCTGACACACTGACACATAGATGCTGAAACGTTGACAGACTGACACCTGGACACACACACAGACAGATGTCGGATGATGACACTGACATACAGACAGCCAATAACATACTGATACACAGATGCTTATACACTGACACTGACACATGGATAGACTGAAAGGTGCTGATACATAGATACACAGGTGTCAACACATGGATGCTGACACACTTAGAGATGATGACACAATGACAGATGCTAACACATGGACACAGACAGAGGCTGATAAGCTGACACACAGACTGATGCTGACACAATAGCTGGCAAACAAACGCTGACACAGACAGAATGACAAATGGACATACAGACAGATGCTGACACACAGATTTTGACACACAGGCACTAATAGTTAACACACAGACTCTGACACAGATATACGCTGACACACGGACGTTACCATACAGCCACATGGATTCTGTTACAGACATGCAGGCAGCCACTGACATACATAAATGCTGACACATGGACACTGGCACATTGATGCTGACACAGATAATTAAACAATGACACATTGATGCTGACACACAGACACAAAGAAAGATGATTTTGCATATACGCTGACACACAGACACAGGTGGGAGAGCAGGGGAGAGGGGAGAGATACAGTAGTTCCCTTGTTATGGAGGAGCAGGGAAGTGTGATAAGAGATCTATCCAAACCAAGGTGTTAAGATGGCACCCTAGAGACTTTCCAGTGATGAAAATGAAAAATGTGTTTATTCACATGTAGTCTACGTTTCGGGGACAAACTACCCTTCCTCAGGACAGAACAGACTCTGGATGTTCCCCGAAACATAGACAATATGTGAATAAACACCGTTTTCATTTTCATCACTGGAAAGTCTCTAGGGTGCCATCTTAACACCTTGGTGTGGATTTACAGAGGCTTATCCCTCAAGAGAGGCTCTGGACAGGTACACCCCCATATCTAGGTTGGCTGTGTGCTGAGGATTGAGAATATATATATATATAATGTTGAGTTGAAGCTATGCAGGTTTTTGTCTCTATTTCTCCCAGAATGCTGCCCATACGCCTACACTATATATATATATATATATATATATATATATATATATATATATATGCTTATCTTAAATATACAAATAAAAAAAAGAAAAAAAAAGTAAGAAGGCTGCATACCTGTGTTCACTTCTAGGGCAAGCAGCGGCAGGTGTATATGCACTGAGTTCATGCATACACAGGTTGCAGAATTGCTGTGACCCCGCTAGTATTATTAGGGGGAGAGGAGCTGGGCGGGCCCGGGTCACCGTGTGCAGGAAGTGGGGGAAAGACTGAAGAGAGGCTGCTGCTGCTCAGTGCTCACTGGATGGTGGGCATCCAGCGTAATAGCACTTGGGAAGAATGCGCGGGTGGCGCCGTTGTTAACATAGAGGGGAGCCGCTCTTCAAGCTGCCTCCTCTCTCCTGCGCTGCGCTGTCAGTAAGCGTGACAGGCAAGTAGCAGCAGCACGCAGCAGCACACAGCACCAGGGTTGGCATAGCAGTCCGGGAGTGCGCCTCTCCAGACCGGCGCCTCCCTGCTTTGCAGGCGCTGCTGAGCGGGCAGCGCCGGCCCTGCACTGGTGTGCTCTGATTGGTTAGTGCATGTGCATTTCTTGGCATTCTCTGCAATTAATACATTATTAAAATGCCCCATTAATCAAACTTTATTTCTAAATGAATCTTGATAAATATCCACAAAGTCAAGTTACAAATATTTTATAAAGTAATATGCCTAAGCATGTTTTTATGCTTTTTTTTGTTGTTGCTGGAGATAGCAGATAGTATAACTATAATCCCAGCCTAGTTTAGGCACTGTGTAGTGAGACAATTGAACAGGCAGACACAGAGAGGAAAAACAGCTTATATTACATATGTGGTATTTATCTCCATAATTGTTGCTAATTACATAATTACAACATTGGTGGTTGAACGCGAAAGAGGTCATAGTATTACACTTTATTATGTAAACATATACGTTTCCATATCCGAAATTCTGAATTCCAAAATATTTCGACATCTAAATTTTTTTGACCACGATTAAGATAGTAACACTTTGTGGATTTCTGAGACACCTCTGTGAACGCATCCTGTGCTAGAAGAAGGCAAGCAGCTCACATTCGTTGACGTCAGCTGCTCGCCCCCCATACCCGTGTCATCGTGTAATTACCATGGGAATACCCAGCATTCTCATGGGAGCACCAATAAAACTCTGGCACACAGCGGCTGCGCATGCACATAAAAACCTATGCGCATGTGCAGTAGTGAACAATCAGTCCCCCCGCGCGAATGTGTATAATGTAAGAAAAATAGGCGTAAAAATCTTAAATCTTATATTCTTCTGGTCCCAAGCATTTTGGATATGGGAGACTAAAATAGCTTCATTTTTGACATTACTGAACTCAAGTTTATCTAATCTAAAAATATAGACTTTATTCTGGATTTAGGGTGGGATGTACTAAGGGGAAAATGCGGTAAACCGCCCATTTTAACGTATTAAAACCCCGCTGCCTCGTTACCGCAGGAAAGGGTATCGTCACCTTTGGGTGGCAATACCCTATAGAAGCCTATGGGCTTCTTTTCGCCCTTCGCCGCAAACCCGCAGACCCCCCTCTCCCCCTCCCTCTGGCTTACCTGGTCCGGATCCTCCTGGACCCGGAAGGTAAACCCCTCCTCCCCCTAGCAACACAGCCGGAGGTCCTTCCAGCTGCAGGGGGGAGGAGGAGGCGCCGGGGACAGCCTGCTTAGCTGTCCCCGGCATGAGGGGAGAGCCAGGCAGCAGGGAGATGACGGAGAACCCCCGCACACCAGAGTACAGGTATTGCAGGGGGGCCTCCATCACCGCATCGTGATGCCAGCCGCATATGTTAGTACATATGCGCTGGCATCGCGGCTGACAGCTGGCGAAGGGCGGCGATGTATATTAATACATTCCACCCTAAATCAGAATAAAAAAATTCTCATTATGTTTTGAATTTTTTTTTATATTGTATTTTCAATGAATTTGCACATTTAAAAGAATATTCACAAGTATAAATATTGTTACATATATGTGAAGCATCTATAAAAATATTTTGCAACACTTGATTCACTGAAAACTGCAACTTTCTGGCTGATTCCAAAGGTATTTGGTGTAGGTATTTGGTGTAGCTATTTGGTGTAGCTATTTGGTGTGCGGATTTACAAAAAAAACTATGGTTAAAAGACACTATGGTTCTTTTACACAGTATATATGAAGATAGTCCAGTGGTTCCCAAACTCACATAGCCCTAGGGTATCAGTATTTTTTTCATTACAACTCTAGGATTAAAGTTTGTTTATAGATACATTTGGAAAAAAATATTAAAGTAAATTAAGTAAATTGTGCCTTCCTCATGTGCCTACTCATCATTAGGGTCAGTTATCTAACGAAGTACAGTTGTGTTTCTGATTGTCTACATTATGATTGTGAACAGCTAGCACTAATTCTGCCTATCACTTTACCATAAATAATTAGATTTGGTACTGGACCCCCAACCAGAGGCATCCCTGCAAGAGTCTTGTGGCACCCCAGGGTGCCTAACCTGTAACTATAATTTTAGCTGCCAAAAATGTTTGTGGCGCCCCCCATGCTATTTTTTTAATATATATATATATATATATATATATATATATATATATATATATATCATTCCAAGTGCCCGGCACTCCTATGGATGTCTTTTAGTATGACCCGGTGCCTTCCTTATAGCTTTAGTAAGCTCTTGTAGATGCTGGGATGGATGTAGGCGGCACTCTCGGATTTAGTGAAGCAAAGAAACATTTATTGTGGCTCCAACATGTTTCGGGCGCAGCCCGTCCTCAGGGAACAATCCACACAGTGCAAGTGAACATATAAATACACAAACCAAGCAGAGAAAACCCCGCCCCCCGCCTCATCAGCCCACAACAACTCTCACCTGCGAGCTCCCCTGCTGACTGTCTCACCTGTAGCCATCACTGCGCTCTGCCGGCCCGGACACCATAGTTGAAGCTGCAGCTTCTTCTTCTGATGTCATCAGCCTTCGCCTCACGCTGTGGAGTGCACAGGGAGTCCAAGCCTCGTTCTGGGTGCCGCTTCCGGTGTACGTTGCCTGGCAATGAGACGCTCCTGTGATACAAAAAATCAAACTATTAAAAAACTGTGATAATGTGTTTTAAGAGACCTCATTAGGTCAGTTTAAGAGACACCAATCTGGCATCATTTAATAGCTGCTGTATTGCAGCAGTGCATAAAAAATATATTAAAAACGGACAAAATACATACAAAATGGGTTACAACATTTTATCTAATTTTTGTACTGTTTACAAATTTACCCAGATGTTGTCACTGACAGGTCTAAAGAAATAAGAACCTTTAGAATTATATAGATTAGATCTGTCAAATTGCTGCTGTGCCATTTTGTATGTATTTTGTCCGTTTTTAATATATTTTTTATGCACTGCTGCAATACAGCAGCTATTAAATGATGCCAGATTGGTGTCTCTTAAACTGACCTAATGAGGTCTCTTAAAACACATTATCACAGTTTTTTAATAGTTTGATTTTTTGTATCACAGGAGCGTCTCATTGCCTAGGCAACGTACACCGGAAGCGGCACCCAGAACGAGGCTTGGACTCCCTGTGCACTCCACAGCGTGAGGCGAAGGCTGATGACATCAGAAGAAGAAGCTGCAGCTTCAACTATGGTGTCCGGGCCGGCAGAGCGCAGTGATGGCTACAGGTGAGACAGTCAGCAGGGGAGCTCGCAGGTGAGAGTTGTTGTGGGCTGATGAGGCGGGGGGCGGGGTTTTCTCTGCTTGGTTTGTGTATTTATATGTTCACTTGCACTGTGTGGATTGTTCCCTGAGGACGGGCTGCGCCCGAAACATGTTGGAGCCACAATAAATGTTTCTTTGCTTCACTAAATCCGAGAGTGCCGCCTACATCCATCCCAGCATATATATATATATATATATATATAGGAAAAAAGGGTATAGAGAGCGCTATTTCCACCACGTGGAATTACCACCAATTACAGTTAAACACAATACAAAACAATGTGTAATCATAAAACCAGTGTGTTTTATTGTAGTATTCGAGAATTCACATCTGGAAATAATATCCTTTTCGGAATATCAATAACCCGACGCGTTTCGTCTTAACAAAGACTTCATCAGGGGTTTAAACAGAATTAGATATTGAATGTACTGGCGTATTAGTCCTTCAGTGATGATTGATAGGCTGTAATAACCTTCCCCTCAAAGGGGTGAACTCCAAAATAGTCTCCAATATATCATAATATGGTGTCCTAATGTATATACTGGCGTTTTTTTCCCATTCGATGGTAATACTATGTATGTCTCTCCTTTAGTAAGGCAAATTCCTTAATATCAAATAATACCCACACGGGGTCACGAGGTGCGTGGCCAATCAACAACCTTTTTGGACAGCTTCTTGGGGTACAGGAGTGCTGAATATTTCAGTTAAAAGGGTCAATAGGCCCATTAAAAAGAAGGGGGGATTTGTAGATAGGTCTGCGCAGTGTGGTAGGCCTGATTCTGCCGTTCAGGTCTTCTGTAACTAATGCTCCACTGAGGGATGGATACAGTGCGTACAGATGACAGCGATAAATGGTTCAATTTCACAGTTCTAATCTCTGTGGAATGGACTGGCCAGCACTGACAGCTGACAGATGCTGGCCAGTCCATTCCACAGAGATTAGAACTGTGAAATTGAACCATTTATCGCTGTCATCTGTACGCACTGTATCCATCCCTCAGTGGAGCATTAGTTACAGAAGACCTGAACGGCAGAATCAGGCCTACCACACTGCGCAGACCTATCTACAAATCCCCCCTTCTTTTTAATGGGCCTATTGACCATTTTAACTGAAATATTCAGCACTCCTGTACCCCAAGAAGCTGTCCAAAAAAGGTTGTTGATTGGCCACGCACCTCGTGACCCCGTGTGGGTATTATTTGATATTAAGAAATTTGCCTTACTAAAGGAGAGACATACATAGTATTACCATCGAATGGGAAAAAAAACGCCAGTATATACATTAGGACACCATATTATGATATATTGGAGACTATTTTGGAGTTCACCCCTTTGAGGGGAAGGTTATTACAGCCTATCAATCATCACTGAAGGACTAATACGCCAGTACATTCAATATCTAATTCTGTTTAAACCCCTGATGAAGTCTTTGTTAAGACGAAACGCGTCGGGTTATTGATATTCCGAAAAGGATATTATTTCCAGATGTGAATTCTCGAATACTACAATAAAACACACTGGTTTTATGATTACACATTGTTTTGTATTGTGTTTAACTGTAATTGGTGGTAATTCCACGTGGTGGAAATAGCGCTCTCTATACCCTTTTTTCCTATCTCTATTGTCACCTCCCACTAACAGGGGAGGTTCTAGAGTAGCTGCTTACACACTAAGGGCGCACGTGGGGTCACTCTTTCGTCATATATATATATATATATATATATATATATATATGACTTGAGTATGGGTGAAAAAAAGTCCTGAAGTGCCATCTTTATTCACAGTCTGCATTATGGGGATTCCATCTCCTTGAGGAAGGCACACAGGCAAGTTGTCTCTGTGGCTGCAGCCAATAGACTGTGTATACCTTTACGAATGGGAGTCAGCAGCAGCGCCATGTCATTTTAAGATAAACTAAGATGGCAAAATTCCATTTTTCATTATTTGAAAAAATGGTATGTTATTTAATTGTTTTTGTATTTTTACCGAAATCAGCACCCAAAAATCTATGGAAAAGTATGAAAAGGTTTTAAACAATTTTTCCAGAGCAGACCTGTGCAATTGCTAAATTTCTCCTCTTAATTTATACTAAAACTACAATACAGCTAACTAAATGTCTTTGCAACCATTTTTGTTTTGTAATACTATGCCTTATGCTTCATATTTTAGTATTTCAAATAGTCACTAGCAAAATCTTGTTAGACATTTAAATAAGCATCCACAATGATTAAATACTGTACATAATGAATCTTTTTTTTTTAGAAAAATATATACCGTATATACAAGTATCAGTTTATATACAGCGATATAAATTAACATTGAGAGTATGTTTAAATAAGACTAAAATATCTCCATTAGTTTTATTCACTGTATTAAAAGGCTACAGTATGTTAGAATCGCCCTGACCTTATCAAAAAACACTGTTTGGGTAGCTGAGCATTGCGGTGTTATTGCTTAAGTAGTGATTAGTTACATTAAAAGGTCAGACAGTACCTTCTCCATTCTTATGCAATACAGATAGAAGTTAATCCTATTTAAATTCATTTAAATTGGATTTGAATCAGTTAATAGCTGAAAGATTACTTTTCCCTGGCCTGGTAAAGTCTGGTATAGTCATGTCATATTACATAAAGTATAACATTCCATTACATCAATACTTCAAAATGACAAAAATCTTATCTTATTATTGCTGTAATCCTCCATTACCATCAATCTTAAAATAATCACTGAACGATCACGAGTAAAATCCTCATAAAGTAAGTTATCTTTATAAACAGCAATTAGACACCTGCTTATAGGGAGATAATTACATACAGTATAGAAGGAAGTCTTAAAAAGGAAACAGTCTTTTATGGGATACTTTTCCGTCTTCCATTCTGTATTGTTTTTAGTACATTGGAAAGATCAAAACTTTTAGAAATTAATTCTAAAAGAGTGGCATCCTTCTGTATTCCATTGATAAACTCATCTAGCGTCAGTTCTCCTACAAAAACAAACAAAGAACAATTTGAATTTATACTTGTATGACTCTAATGCACTGTTAAAAGCAACATAACAGACATTCTTCAGATGTAAAACATATATATATATATTTATATTCAGGGCAGCCGAGAGGTATGCCGGGCCCCGGTAAAATTTTACCTCCCACAATTAGGCCACACCCATACAATGTTTAGAGGGGGTTGAATAAACACTCTAAAGTCAAGGGGGATTGTTATTGTACCCGCTCATGCTGAGCGTGCTGTCAGCATAGCACATGCTGTAGAGGTGTGTGCTGCTGCTGCTGCTGCCCGGGTGGGACAGAGGGGCAAGCCTGGGCCCGGGTAATTAGTACCCACTCCCCCCCTCTCTCAACAGCCCTGTATATATTTTAAGAGGAATTCTCCAATATAGATAAAGGCAAAAAATGCATTTTCATTACCACGGTGTTAATTACACACTTACTTACCATGATGCATGTCAGTGGCTTCCTGGTGTTTTTTAAACAGGTGGAAAAAAGGGTTTCTGGAACAGCACTTGATGGGTCACCCCTAACCGCTTTTTAAAAGTACTGAAGATTGGGGTGTAAATTTATGTTATAACTTAATATAGATGGTTTGTACTGATAAACCTTTAGTCTATTGTGGTGTTTGGTGGTGCTTCTCGAACCAGAAGAATAGATATTTTTACAAGGAGAAAAGAAGACTCTTTTGTTGGGGCACTCTTACTATTACTTCTAGGGGTTCGCAAGTGTATATTGTTTAAGCTGCTCTAGTAACTTAAAAAGTAGCCTTTAACTTATTAAAGGCTACGTTTTAAGTTACTAGAGCACCTCAAACAATATACACTTGCGAACCCCTAGAAATAATAGTAAGAGTGCCCCAACAAAATAGTCTTCTTTTCTCCTTAGAAAAATAGTTTTTAAACAGGTGCAAGGAACGCACCAAAACATTGACTTGTTCTCTATGGCTGACATTTCATTTATTGAAGACATTGCATGAGATTTAATAGGATGAGAGATTCAGAAAGTGAGAGATTTGGTAAGAAATCTCCAGTTTGTTTAAAGCGGCAATCATTTACTCTGTAAAATCAAACTGGTTTTGCGCTGTGAATGATTACCGCATTAATAAAACTGGAGAATTCTTACCAAATCTCTCACTTTCTGAATCTCTCATCCTATTAAATCTCACCCATGGCATCATCACTGTGGTAACAAATGAACTTTTTGCCTTTATCTTCACTGTTGAGTGCCCTCTTTTGAAATACTGTCTGTATGTTTTTATTCAACAGTGGATCTATGGATGTATTGGAGGAAAAATAGTACCCAAAATATCTCTGTCATGCACACAGGCATGCAGGCACACATGGAGGGAAGCACTCTCTCCTCCTGCACTCTTCAATCCATTCGCCATTTTTTACACTATGCTCCCTTGCTTCAATTCCTACCTTTCTATTTTTTGGGGGGGTTTATACCTCTGGCTCATGCTCCCTTCCTCTCCCTGTACCCATTTTGGCCTCACAAATGTCTGACCTTGGCCCTCTTCTCATTGCACACCTCATTCTCCCTGTTATGGATCAGTATTCAGCTCAGCGGTTCTTGCCAGTCCAATGATGTGTTGGTCTGAAGAGATCAGGTGTTCAGTCTAATGTATCAGTCTCTCCAGAGCTGCTGCTGTCCTAAGTGTACGCCATTCTGAGAATCCCACTGTTCTGTCACCAGTACAGACACAAAGGGGCTACCATGACACAGGCATCAGGTTCTGCTGTTGTCAGTAATTTGTCCTCAGTCTGCATCTTGTGTGCTGGGGTAAGCTCAGCACACCTGCACTCCAAGTGTATCCAGTTCACTGGATTTAGCTCATGAAACCTGCATTCCAAGTGTATCCTGCTTGCTTAATGCCAGCTCAGCACACCTGCATTGCAAGAGTATCTACTGTAGCTTGCTGGATTTTTCTCAGCACATCTGCATTCCTAGTATATCCAGCTCTCTTGGTTTGGCTTATCACTCCAAATGTTTCCAACTCACTGGGTTCAGCCCAGCATAATGTACCTTAATTCTAAGAGTTTGCTGCTTACTGGGTTCAGCTCACAATACCTGTATTCCAAGAATGTCCTGCTTGATGGGGTAATTCAGCACCCCAGCATTCCAAAAAATTGTCCAGCTTGATGAGTTTAGGCCAGTTCTCCGGCCTGATATCCAAATCATTGGTTGCGATCCAATATCTGTATTACTGGTACCAGCCTGATACCTGCATTAGTACTTCTAATTCTGTTTCCTGTATCCTCGATTCCTGATGTTTATCCAGTACTCCATTAGCTCCACCAGGTTACTCATCCAATATATTCTGGCACCATTTATTAGAGACCCAGGCAGATGGCTGTCATCTGGATGTTGGGCGTAGCTATGCCCAAACACTCTTGTAGGAGTACCTGGTGAAAACCACCAGCATATTAGACTCCGCACCTCTGTCCGGGGTACTCTCAGATTCAAACCAGTCCTCTCGCTTCTGCTGATGCATAGGAGTTAAAGCCTACTAGCTTTCTCCATCATGCTCCCACCACTGGCTCACTAGAGTCATTGTCAGGAACACAAACAATTCACGTCCTGACCCTACCTTGATGAACTAACCAGATCTTTTGTGCTCTATGATGATAACATCCAATTTTACATCACCTCCCCTCGTGTCTCCCCTACCATCCTTTATCCCATGTTCAGTTGCCTCTCCTGTTGCACACCGCCGTCCGGGCTGCACACCCGGGCGGACGGCGGATGAGGCATGGAGTGACGTGGCTGGGGACGTTGCCGGGCAGCATCCCAAGCCTCACTCTGAGACGGAGCGTCGGGAAGTTGCCAGGCAACGTCCCCGAGCTTCCGCCCGACGGCCGCAAGCGCGTACGCCTGACGTCAGTCAGGCGGCGCGAAAATCAAATAAATAGCCGGCGTCTGCTGGGCACAGACGCCGGTTATAGCTTCTGCTTTTTTTAAGCATATTGCTTGTCTCTCCCGGTCCCCGTGGTCCTTTGGTCCCCGGTCCTTTGGCTGGAGAGTTCTGCTCCAGTTGTTTTGGTGTTCCCACCTTGGTCCTGGAAGTTACCAGCAGTGTCCATCACCAGCTTGTGAGCCTGCATTCGACCCACAGTCTCCATCTTCCGTGGGTCATGTAAGTGCTCCTGTGGAGCCCTGGTCTTACTTCCTCCTGGTCCGCTGGCCCTCCGTGGCTTCGCCCCGCCGTGGGCTTGTTGTTAGTGTCCACCCTTTTCATTTGTTCACTTATGTCCCTTCCAGGATTAATTCTCTTGTTCCTTGCATTTCATTAGATTTCTGTTTAGGCAGGAGATTCCTTCTTCCTCTGGATTTCTGCTTTGGGGAGTCACTGTCCCTGTGGTGTGTCTTGCTGGGGACTCCCTTCTGCCAGCTGGTGTCTGTGACTAGGTCGCTCTCCTGTCTTGGCCAGGTGCCGGCAGTTAGGGGCCATTTCCAAGTTAGGTCCAGTAGTCAGCTTGTCCTCTTGGGTTACCCCGTGGTGATCGCTTTCCTCTTGTCCTAAGACCTAGCTGCATCGGGGTCGGAGCAGGCCTAACTCGCTCCTTCGGACGCGGCGACCACAGGAGAAGCCTAGCTCTGCAGGGGTTTGCCATCTGCCTTGGGGACTCAACAGAGTGAGTGTAGGATAAGCTGTGGCCATCCTAACCGGCGGTCCCAGCTACGGGCTCACGCCTGACCTCCTGACCTCCAGTAACCAGCCGTTATCTCCAGCGCCCAGGCAAGGGCACGTAACATCTCCTGGTTCTTCTGTCCCTCAAAATTGATACCAGTATGCTCTTCTCTCTTTCCGAAGTCCACTGTCTGGGTGTCATTCACTCGTCCATGTCTGTCTGGCCTCTCACTTGCTTTTCTTTATTTCAGGCCTTACTCCGCATGGATCGCAAAAGTAAAATCTTTCTCTAATGAGCAAAACCATGTTGCACTGCAGGTGGGGCTGATATAACATATGCAGGGAGTTAGATTTGGAGGGAGTTATTTTATTTCTGTGCAGGGTAACCACTGGCTACTTTATTATTACACTGCAATTTAGATTTCAATTTGAACACATCACACCCAAATCCAAATCTAATTTTCTCCATCTGCAGTGCAACATGGTTTTGCCCATTAGAAAAATATTTGGCTTTTGTGATCCATGCTGAATCAGCCCCTTCATTCCCTTCTCAGTGATACTGCTACTGTAGACTGATTCACCTCTGCTTCTGCCTTTCTTTCTGCTACTGTACTTGCTACTCTGGCTCCCTCTACCCTATAGAATGCAATTCAAACTTCCTCACTCTCGCCTACTAAGCCGTCAGCCTTTCTAAAGGTGCCCATACACGTTACAATTATTGTATACAATATTGTATACAATATCGCATACCGGTTTTGCGATGAGATCAGATGAGATCTAGTACAAAAAGTATGTGCTGCACATACTTTTTGTACTAGATCTCATCTCATCTGATCTCATCGCAAAACCGATATGCGATGAGATGCGATATTGTATACAATATTGTATACAATAATTGTAATGTGTATTAGCACCTTTACATCTACATCCACAACACCATCTCTATCCCACACGCCTGCCCTTTGGCTCTGCCAAAGACAGCTGTCACACTTCTCGATAAACAGTTCGCATTTCCACCTTCGGGACTCTTCAAAAGTGATCCATAGCCATTGAACTCAGTATATCCTTTAATCACGCTTTAAAATCTCACCTTTTAGTTGAAGCCTACTAGCCATCCTCTTAACACTTCTTGCTCTTACTACATACATGTACATACTCACTCTATGTTACCCTCTCTTGTTTTTGCCCCTAACTTTAAGCTTGTAAGCGCTCTCCTCACCTGCCGCATCTTATTCACCTGTGCATCCTTGTCTCTCATCTCATGCATGTTCTCTACTGTATGGCCCTTATTCAGAACTGATTGCAGTACAATTTGTACTCAAAATGGGCAAAATCATGTGCACTGCAGGTGAGGCAGATGTAACATGTGCAGATAGAGTTAGATTTGTGTGAGTTATTTTGTTTCTGTACAGGGTAAATACTGGCTGCATTATTTTTACACTGCAATTTAGATTTCAGTTTCAACACACCCCACCCAAATTTAACTTTCTCTGCACATGTTACATCTGTCCCACCTGCAGTGCACATTGTTTTGCCAATTTTGAGAACAAATTTGTACTGCGATCAGATCTGAATAAGGGCCTATGTCACCTGTTATTACAGTTTATGCGCTGCTTGTATTATGTGGACCTCATCTTTAAGATTATGATATTCGTGTATGCTTTGATAAATTACTTACTCCCAGATGCAATGCTTTGTAGACTTGTGCTGAATTTATCCCTGCTATATGGTGAAACAAAGGTAGAAAACAAAGACAGTATTGCACGTCTCTCTAACTCCCCCACAAAATTCACCTCACGGTAGTATTGCTCATCTATATTTACCATCTCCATTGACATCAATTTTTTGGAATAGCATTGCTGTAAATTCTTCTGGGTTCATTCCTTGGTGACCATTTATAGCTTGAACTGCCTGAAAACACAAACCCAAAACAAAAACAAATAAATATATAAATAAATAAATAAGAGCCATACAGTATACTCACAATGGTTGTAATTTGATATATCTTGATAGTTCCACACTAGCATCAGGTCTGTGACCATAGGTGTGCGCAGCACATTTTATTAGGGGGTGCACCATCAAAGGGGTGTGTCTTGCACCATCTATTGGGTGTATCTAACACCTATCAGGCGTGTCTACCATCATATGTTGGCACTCACTACAATATAAAAACATCTCTCAGCCACTTCATAATCTCCTGCCTATTTCAGTTTTAATCTTCTAATTACTCTGTGTAACAGTACATGCAAATAAAGTAAAAAACATATATATGGATGACACAGGTATGTAGTGATATGACAAAGGTCTAGTACAATTAACAATGCAAAACACATATGATTGTACATACAGCTCTTGCTTTAAGAGATGTCCTTTGCAATGTGCAGCGGGTCCTGCCGGGTCCCGGCGGCTGTCCCCCTCTCTCCCTTACCCGGCCGGGTGCTGCTGCTGTGGTGGGCTCTCTTTCTCTTCCCTGCACTTGGAAGAGGATTTACAATGCAGGGAGGAGGTCACTAGTCTGGGAAGCACAGAGCTGTGCTGCCTGGACACAGGTGAGGGGAGGTCGGTGTGACACAGCTGGGTTCCGTGCGGGACACGTGGGTGGCGTTAAGAAGCCCATAGGTTTCTATGAGGTATCTCTTGCTTTTGCTGGTGATACCCCCGCAGAGAAAACCCGCCGTGCAGGTTATCCTGCATATCAGAATGCGGTAAAAACCCAGATAACAGAATTTTTAACACATTTTTCATTTAGAGAATCCCGCCCTGTATCCTCTACCTGCCTACCAGCCTACAGCTAGACAGTGGGTGATGGGATGTATCGCTAGTGCTTGGTACATTCAGACCATGGAAACATATAAAATCATTTCAGTGCACCATCTACAGTGTCAATTACTTCATAAAATTATTGTACAAAAGAGCACGGTATCATCAACAGTATTGTTATACTCAGAAACATTAACAAGAGAGGGACAGAGGGAGCCTGGTAGGAGGGGCCACACATGGTGGAGGAAGAACCTAGGGGGATGGGAGTACTGAGAGAGGGGAGACGCAGGGGGAGGACAACATATTAGTGAGAGGAAAACTGGGTAAAAGAGACACAGGGTGAGAGGGGGGGGGAAGAGAAACATATTGGGCAGTATTCAATGAGAAAAGTTCTCCGTGTTTTGTGGAGAATTTGTGCTTTGTTCGCCTTGGACGGAGCATTTTGCTCTCCAAAAGCGAGCAACCCTATTCAATGTGAAATTCTCTCCGTCTTTCTAAGTGATTTTCTCCGTCTCTCTCCGTATAGCAATTCTCCATCTTTTGATGGGGAGCTGGAATGTGAACTTTTAAACTAAAAGGTTTTTTTTTTAATTTTGGTGTAAAAAAATCAGTTTTTTTTTTCTGTGAAGGGGCATGTTATTTTTATTCATGTGCTTTATTCATGTGCTTATATGGCAATACCGAGGGGCAGAATTAGTGCTGTTTTTTTTTGGCTAGCCAAAAAAAAACTGCACTAATAGGATACTGCCTTGAGAGGGAAATTGCTTTAAATGAATTATGGCTAAATTTTCTATCTTGTTTCTCCTACTGGTATTTATATACACACTGTGTAAAGGTTCTAAAACTGAAAAGGGGTGATGTTGCCCATAGAAACGAATCAGATTTTATATATTCTCTTTTGCATCCTAGAAAATTATAGGCAGAAATATTTGCCCCCCCCCAGAATTGGAATAGATTGTGTATACTAATACTATGTGTGATGGAATATATGAAATGGCTATTATTTCTGTTTTACTTTTCAAAGATTTTCAGTTCAACCATTTGAAATTAACATTTTCTCTCTTTTGCATTGTCTACAAAATAACAAGACCTCCAATCTTCCTTTAGTCAATAGAGGAATGTTTTCAGGGACACATTTAAACCTTGGATAGGATATTAGGAACAGTTGGCAGCTATACATACATACATACAGTTTCAATGTGTAAAAATACATCATTTTTCTGAATTATTTATCAGGTGTTTTTAGCTGTCTATCTTTGCCATCTGTTACTAGGAGTCATCTGCATAAATGTACAAGTGTAGATGTTTCTATGATAATTTGGCCTAATTTTTCTGTTTTAACTGAGAATTCTGTATTTTATTTGATAAAGTAGCTTCCTGCAACTTTATTAATGGATCACAACATCACATAAGTACATTTCAGTCCTTCCCCGGACCTTAAGGTGCCCATACACGTTACAATTATTGTATACAATATCGCATCTGATCGCATCTCGGTTTTGTGATGAGATCTAGTACAAAAAATATGTGCTGCACATACTTTTTGTACTAGATCTCATCTCAGCTCATCGCAAAACCGAGATGCCATATTGTATACAATATTGTATACAATAATTGTAACATGTATGGGCACCTTAAGGTTGCACATACTGTATGTCATAAAACATATAAACTTTTCTGCATTTATTAGCAGTGAAAGTGTTGTCATTGGAGATTGTGGTGCAGCTGTATCTGATACAATGTCATTAAAGGGTACCTGTCACCCCCTTTTACTACCCCCAACTAACCCCTAGGCTATGTAGTATAGGTCTATGTAAGCTGTGCTGTGTTTTTTTTTTTTTTTTTTAAGCGCTATTTTACTCACTAGAACGTCTTGAAATCCTTCCAGCGTCCCCTGTATCCAAGGGGAGCTGAGTCCGTTGCTAGGGATCGAGTCAAATTCAGCAAAAACGTCCTTCCCCCTGTGTGCTAAGCATCACGTCCCTGTGATGCTTTCTCAGCCCCCTTCCTCCTTCTTCCCCTCCCCTTTGCTGAGATCTCGCAGCTGCGCACAAGTTTCCCTGAAGCCGTCTTGGCAATCTCCATAGTCCCACCCTCCGACGTCATCAGGCCGCGCACCTGTGTTATTCCATACACAACAATCAGTACACGCCGCGGAGAGAAGACAGAAGGAAGAGTCGTCGCTGCTGCTGCCTGTTTCCTGTCATCCCTCGATGATCGGTGAGTGCTATATCTCTGTGTGTCTGTGTGTGAGTGAGAGAGAGAGTGAGTGTGTGTGTCGGGCAGTGGCTGTGTGTGTGTCCGGTTCTGGCTGCGTGTGTGTGTGCGGCTGTGTCTGTGTGTCGGGCGCTGTGCGGGTGTCGGGCAGGGGCTGTGTGTGTGTGTCCGGTTCTGGCTGCGTGTGTGTGTCGGGTTGTGGCTGTGTGTCGGGCGCTGTGCGGGTGTCGGGCAGGGGCTGTGTGTGTGTGTCCGGTTCTGGCTGCGTGTGTGTGTCGGGTTGTGGCTGTGTGTCGGGCGCTGTGCGGGTGTCGGGCAGGGGCTGTGTGTGTGTGTCCGGTTCTGGCTGCGTGTGTGTGTCGGGTTGTGGCTGTGTGTGTTGGGATGTGGATATGTGTGTAGGTGTCTATGTAGTCGTTTGTTGTGCGATCGAGGTATGCGCCCGGGGTGGAGGAAGGGGGGGGGGGTTGGGGGTGGGGGGACCTGCAGTGGGGGTCTTGATGTGATGGGGGTATTGTGGAATCCTGCAATGGGGGTCTTGATGTGATGGGGGGGTTGTGCAATCCTGCAATGGGGGTCTTGGAGACAGTGGGGTTGTGGAATCCTGCAATGGGGGTTTTGGAGACAGTGGGGTTGTGGAATCCTGCAATGGGGGTTTTGGAGACAGTGGGGTTGTGGAATCCTGCAATGGGGGACTTGGAGACAGTGGGGTTGTGGAATCCTGCAATGGGGGACTTGGAGACAGTGGGGTTGTGGAATCCTGCAATGGGGGACTTGGAGACAGTGGGGTTGTGGAATCCTGCAATGGGGGTTTTGGAGACAGTGGGGTTGTGGAATCCTGCAATGGGGGACTTGGAGACAGTGGGGTTGTGGAATCCTGCAATGGGGGACTTGGAGACAGTGGGGTTGTGGAATCCTGCAATGGGGGTTTTGGAGACAGTGGGGTTGTGGAATCCTGCAATGGGGGACTTGGAGACAGTGGGGTTGTGGAATCCTGCAATGGGGGACTTGGAGACAGTGGGGTTGTGGAATCCTGCAATGGGGGACTTGGAGACAGTGGGGTTGTGCAATCCTGCAATGGGGGTCTTGATGTGATGGGGGTCTTGTGGAATCCTGCAATGGGGGACTTGGAGACAGTGGGGTTGTGCAATCCTGCAATGGGGGTCTTGATGTGATGGGGGTCTTGTGGAATCCTGCAATGGGGGACTTGGAGACAGTGGGGTTGTGGAATCCTGCAATGGGGGTCTTGATGTGATGGGGGTCTTGTGGAATCCTGCAATGGGGGTCTTGGAGACAGTGGGGTTGTGGAATCCTGCAATGGGGGTTTTGGAGACAGTGGGGTTGTGGAATCCTGCAATGGGGGACTTGGAGACAGTGGGGTTGTGGAATCCTGCAATGGGGGACTTGGAGACAGTGGGGTTGTGGAATCCTGCAATGGGGGACTTGGAGACAGTGGGGTTGTGCAATCCTGCAATGGGGGTCTTGATGTGATGGGGGTCTTGTGGAATCCTGCAATGGGGGACTTGGAGACAGTGGGGTTGTGGAATCCTGCAATGGTGGACTTGGAGACAGTGGGGTTGTGGAATCCTGCAATGGGGGACTTGGAGACAGTGGGGTTGTGCAATCCTGCAATGGGGGTTTTGGAGACAGTGGGGTTGTGGAATCCTGCAATGGTGGACTTGGAGACAGTGGGGTTGTGGAATCCTGCAATGGGGGACTTGGAGACAGTGGGGTTGTGCAATCCTGCAATGGGGGTCTTGATGTGATGGGGGTCTTGTGGAATCCTGCAATGGGGGTCTTGGAGACAGTGGGGTTGTGGAATCCTGCAATGGGGGTTTTGGAGACAGTGGGGTTGTGGAATCCTGCAATGGGGGACTTGGAGACAGTGGGGTTGTGGAATCCTGCAATGGGGGACTTGGAGACAGTGGGGTTGTGCAATCCTGCAATGGGGGTCTTGATGTGATGGGGGTCTTGTGGAATCCTGCAATGGGGGTCTTGGAGACAGTGGGGTTGTGGAATCCTGCAATGGGGGTTTTGGAGACAGTGGGGTTGTGGAATCCTGCAATGGGGGACTTGGAGACAGTGGGGTTGTGGAATCCTGCAATGGGGGACTTGGAGACAGTGGGGTTGTGGAATCCTGCAATGGGGGTTTTGGAGACAGTGGGGTTGTGGAATCCTGCAATGGGGGACTTGGAGACAGTGGGGTTGTGGAATCCTGCAATGGGGGACTTGGAGACAGTGGGGTTGTGGAATCCTGCAATGGGGGACTTGGAGACAGTGGGGTTGTGCAATCCTGCAATGGGGGTCTTGATGTGATGGGGGTCTTGTGGAATCCTGCAATGGGGGACTTGGAGACAGTGGGGTTGTGGAATCCTGCAATGGTGGACTTGGAGACAGTGGGGTTGTGGAATCCTGCAATGGGGGACTTGGAGACAGTGGGGTTGTGCAATCCTGCAATGGGGGTTTTGGAGACAGTGGGGTTGTGGAATCCTGCAATGGTGGACTTGGAGACAGTGGGGTTGTGGAATCCTGCAATGGGGGACTTGGAGACAGTGGGGTTGTGCAATCCTGCAATGGGGGTCTTGATGTGATGGGGGTCTTGTGGAATCCTGCAATGGGGGTCTTGGAGACAGTGGGGTTGTGGAATCCTGCAATGGGGGTTTTGGAGACAGTGGGGTTGTGGAATCCTGCAATGGGGGACTTGGAGACAGTGGGGTTGTGGAATCCTGCAATGGGGGACTTGGAGACAGTGGGGTTGTGCAATCCTGCAATGGGGGTCTTGATGTGATGGGGGTCTTGTGGAATCCTGCAATGGGGGTCTTGGAGACAGTGGGGTTGTGGAATCCTGCAATGGGGGTTTTGGAGACAGTGGGGTTGTGGAATCCTGCAATGGGGGACTTGGAGACAGTGGGGTTGTGGAATCCTGCAATGGGGGACTTGGAGACAGTGGGGTTGTGGAATCCTGCAATGGGGGACTTGGAGACAGTGGGGTTGTGGAATCCTGCAATGGGGGTTTTGGAGACAGTGGGGTTGTGGAATCCTGCAATGGGGGACTTGGAGACAGTGGGGTTGTGGAATCCTGCAATGGGGGACTTGGAGACAGTGGGGTTGTGGAATCCTGCAATGGGGGTTTTGGAGACAGTGGGGTTGTGGAATCCTGCAATGGGGGTCTTGGAGGGATGTGGGGCTGGAGTTGAGGATTGGATGGTGAGGCAAGGTTTTTGTGTGTTTTTTATCAGTGCTGCTGTGGTATGTTTGTGGTATTAGCCTTATTACAAATCCACCTATTACAACTTTTAATTTATGAGATAAGGCATATATTTTTGTTTGCATTCCTTACAAATTCAAGTATTTAAAAATAAAAAGAATATAGAATCCTTACACTTAGGAGTGCATAATAACGCACTATACTACGCTTTGAATTGCAGAAAATAAAAACAGTAACACAATACATAGCCAGTCAAACCTAACAAAAATGATGTTGTTTTACATTTATCTTTTCCTATTTCCTGAAAATGAATATGTCAAATTATATAAATTTGTTTTTATTTTTTCGCAGCAACAGACATCCAATTCACAGATTGCAATACAACTTTGTGAATGGCCCCCTAAGGATTCAATGCTAGTCAAACTCTATGCGGTCCATTTGTCATATTTGGAAATTGGACAATCGGCATACATTATATAGTCTTTCCTATTCCACATGGCATACTTTTCATCCATGGTCCCCTATTATCACATCCACAGTGGACATTACGCACCAACGCTCCTTTTTCACAGATTCACAAATGAGAATCCTCAGCCATGGACTACAGTCATATATCACATGGGAAATAGACGAATGTTAGCGATCGACACAAGACTTATGGAATCCATGGGACACTATCATCAATCAACGCTAAACTCTACATCCATGGTGCACTCCACAATCCTGTTCCACGAGCTAAATGTAAATCAGTAATCAAATTCTGTAACAAATGTTTCTTATTGTGATTATACTTGTATTTTAATGTATTTTACAAAAAAAATTTTCTTATTGTAGACAATTTGGCAAATATTTTATCGGAAACATGGAAAATTTAGAAATTCCGACATCTCAAGAACAACTTTCTACAACATCACTAAGGACCACAATGGCATGTATTATTGTGAAAAATGTAATATTTCCGTGACACTTTGCATATGGTCTAATGAAGCCAAACTGTTTTTGTCAAACAGTACAAATATGTTGTAATCGGTACATAAATAATATGTGTAGTAGATTACAACTTTTTTTTTTTTACTATACTCATGGAGTTACTTATTTTAAATTTATATCCCAATCAGAATACACAAAGCATGCAAGTGAACAGAGAACCTGAAGTAACCGCTGATAGCCAAAATGTCGTTTGCAGTCAAGCAAGCCAATCAAATATGGATGAAAATGTAAATATGAAAGTCAATTAAATTTTAATCAAAGTTAAATAAAAATATTGGTATAAAATATTTTCAAATTGAGAGCATTCCAGAAAAAAAAAATTTCACATTCAAATGCCCGAGACATGTGCTTTTTCATTGCACTACAATGTGCCTTGGTACAGGACTATCGGCAGAGTTATTCAAGCTATCCTGTCAGCTTGTTCATATTGCCACAAGTAATGTCCTTCTGTCAGCGATGTGGGTTGTTTTATAATTGAGAAATGGGTTGTCTTACAGAGACTAGTTTTCCATTTGTTTTGCCTAGGCTCAATTTTGCTAGATTGACAGATTGATTTTGAGCATGGTATAGGGACTCAAATATTACTATAGATCTGTTAGACTATACAAAAATAGTACTATATTATATGCAAAATTAATTGAATTTATTTTGTTGATTTTGACAGACCAAAGAACTGCTGTCTAAGCTTCGAGAAAAATATAGTGGTAGCACAAGGATGAGTCAATGTTTCCCACAGAATCCAAAGCGTCAAGATAATCTCAAATATGTCGAATTTCAATCAAATACTTTGGAATGCCGGATTGGTCAAGTGGATTGGTGCAAATGTGGACAATGCGTTGCTATGGCCACCCATGTTGAATCAGTTTGCTGTATGGAAATAGAAAATGCTGGCCCATATATCCAAGACAAAACTTGTATATGCGAACACGAATTTTTTAATTTTTTTGTACGCGGGAGGAAACAGTAAACATAATTTTCAGAGCTATCGGGGAGTATCAAAAACCACCATTAATAAAAGATATTAACCGGTAATTATTGATACTTAAATTGTTTATAGGTGATGGTTCACACCATTTTCTGGAGTTAGACTAACGCTCGGGATGGCAATGAGAAGCACTAAAATACCCCAAAATGTATGTTATATTTGCGTCATAGCCGTAGTAGCAGAGATACAGCTGTGGCAAGGTGCTCTGGCTGTATTCAATTTAGTCATCTTCAGCACTGGAAAGTGTATCACGGGGATGAGTACAATTAGCTTTGCTTCTCTGAACTTGCCTGATTTAGAGTCAGTCTTGTCACCCTGAAGTGGTCATCAATTTATAATTGCGACTAATACTGGCATCCTCCAATGTTTATTTATTTCAAATTTAAATATTTCAAGGCAGACTATTTTCAAGCAATAATATAATGTTTATTTCATTTGTTGACAGCCTGCAACGTAAAACTGCGTATAGAGCCTTCACCGCATGGATCCACGGATATCTTGGCGTTGGAAACAGACGTCCTATTCCATCGTGTGTAGTTAAAAAAGTTCGTTCAGCATTTCCTGACCCAGAGGGACAATATGTTGGCTTCATACCGGTGAACGACTATGCTGCTGAATTTATGGCGTATGAATAAACTTAGTATAATGTAAAATTAGTATTGGCCCTGAACAAAGTTGAAAATGTTTTTTCAAACTAGAAAATTTATTTATTACATTGTGAGTGGATGATAATTTGTGTTTCCAAAATAAACATTACTGTTTTTTGTTTGGTAAAATTGTCCTATTTTGTCAGTTGCAATCTTTGAAAAGCATATCATATGGTAATAAAAAAGCAATGCTATTGGTCCTTCTGGCTGGATTAGAAACATACATACAGGTAGTGGTAGATGCTCAATTAGTTCAGTAGCATTGCCCAGGTGCATGAGGGAGGGGTTAATTACTGGGTAAGTAAAACAAGACATTTTTTCCCTCAACACACTGAGCAATGCTAGTAACCAATCTAGAACACTACATGATAATAGAATTCAGAGATATTGGTTACATATAACTGCGCAGGTGTATGCTATGCCCCCAAGCCGTGTCAAGGCTTCTCTGTATATTGGGGGTCCCTAGCGCTATATCTAGGTGCAGGGTGCAGCACCCCAAAAAACCATCATAAGCTGGGAAGCCCAGCGCGGCATGCAAGTGATATACAAAGTGTTAATAATTACTGATAGGAAGCCGAAGCTATATAAAAAGAGAGAAATAAATGAATATAATTAAAATAGGATAGAGATAGTGTTAGTGAGGGAAAAGTGTTAATAGAATGTAAGGGCATGCCGCACTAAAGCCACCCAGCCCATCCAGTCCAGGAGCACCGCACCCCACTGTTACCCTAAATTGGGTCTACGATTAACCAGCAAGGAGCCACATGATAATGGCTCCTAACTTGATATATCCAAACTAAGAGCTACCTACCTTGGAGCAACCCCGGACTTGCTTGGGGGCATAGCATACACCTGCGCAGGTATATGTAACCAATATCTCTGAATTCTATTATCATGTAGTGTTCTAGATTGGTTACTAGCATTGCTCAGTGTGTTGAGGGAAAAAATGTATGGATTAGAAACATATCAGCTATTTAAAAATTCGATTAAAAAAAACTGAATTTTAAA